>NC_079213.1:61616563-61666563 GCF_029633865.1 Lampris incognitus
GTGTACTTCAACAAGGGGGTCACGCACTCGCGCACGCACAAAGACACCCTGTTTACACTGGGGTTTAAAATGCGTTTTGGGAGATCGGGTCACAAGTGGACAGCGAGACACATCGCCGTTTACATCTGTGTCTATCAGGCGTCTCCAAACGCGTCCTGCTGACCACTTGTGGTCAGATTTTGGTTCTCCGAAGAAGAAGAAAACGTATAAGAAGAAGACGTAGAAGAAGAAGACGTAGAAGATTTCGTTACTGCTACGTCACTTCCGCTACAAGGTCAAAGGGCTTCCGTCAAGTGCCAGATTAGCCGACTAGCTGGGAAAACAGTAGCTAATGTGTCAAGCGCTAATATACACGTACGGACTGTTGCAGGTGTTGGGATGACAGGACTGACTCTTCTGCCCAGATGGAGGTCAGGCGTCTCGTTTCACTTGTACTCCAACCACCTACACCTCCTCTCTCTCCATTTTTTCCGAAAGTTGGCGCGCTGTTACCAAAGCAACCACCACATCCTGCGTTGATGACGTATTTTCCTGTTACGTCCTTGTCGGGGACGCGACAGGACGCATTAACGTTTGCACTACAAAAGGTATGTGGTCACATGCGTCCCAGACCACCTCGGCAAGTGGTCTGAGTACCCGGTTCACAAAACCTTTAGGTGGTCGTTCACACTTGTGTTTAGCGCCGTCCGCTTGTGATCCGATCGCACAAAACCCGCATTTTAAACCCAGGTGTAAACGGGCTGAGCGCTGCATATGTGCACGGTGCGGCAGCTCTGGGTCTTTATTTTAGCACGACAACTTGTGTCTCCACTCCAGTGAAGTTCCAGAATATTAGCTAGTATTTATGTCCCTTTTTCATTGGAAAACAATATGGCTTTCAGCAATAAAGAAAGGAACGCTGTGCCGACGGGTCAGGGTTGAGAGGTCACCGGGAGAGTAAATTGAGGGCAGATGAGATGTGGAACAAAAGCAAGGCTGGCTCCTGGAGAAACCCGGCGAGGGAGAGAATGGAGGCAGTTGTCTCCCAGCAGCTTGAAGGAAGGAAGGCTATACACCCCGAGAGAGAAAGCGGCTTGCTTTATATTGCAGGAGAGAGAGAGCGCTTTACACCGAGGCCTGACACAATGCCGCGCGTTAATGCCGGAGAAGCGATAAACAACAAACAAGGTCACGCGTTTAAAGCCTCCGCCTTCTTTACCGCTGTCTTTAGGTCCCTCAAGTTTGCTGTTATTCGATCCGTCAACTCCTCCTCGGCTAATCTCGAGTGTTGAGATGAGTTGATAAAATCACATAATGATGAGTGTTAACACAAGGATATAATGCAATAACACACACACACGCATGCACGGTCTACCACACACACACTCACACGCACACACACACGCACACACATATGCATAAGCTCACGCATGTAAATATAACATACACTCCCACATGCTTGCACGAATTCGTGCACATGCAACACAAACAGATTCAAGTATACATGTGCAGGTACACACACACACACACACACACACACACACACACACACACACAGCTGCACACGCACGCATGGACGCGCGCGCACAATTCGTGAATATCCATACTTACAGAGGTTTGCAAGCGCACAACTTCTCACATTTACATGCACTTAGACGCAGTCACACATAAACACACACACACACACACACACACAATTATACAAACATAGATAAACATAATACCCACATGATGGAAATACACACACACACACACACATCTATGCATGCACACAGTTGTGCATGCACACATGCAGCAGTGTTCTCCTCCAGCCAGCTGTCCAGGCAGTATGGGGGATTTAAGGGGCTTTGCGTGGCTCTGGATGCCCCCACGGGCTGAGCCGGGGGTCCCAGGGGTGGAGTGCATTGATCCCCAGGTACAATGGCTGTCGGGGCCCAGCTCAGGGAGCTTACCTTGACAGACCGGGCCGATCGACTGACCAGCTAGCCCCTCACAGAGCGCATGGCGAGCGGGGGGGGGGGGGGGGGCAGGAGGCAGGAGGCAACACATGCAGACATGCCTTAACACCAGTGGAGAAAGGGCTGACTGGGAATACGTGCATGGGAAACGTACGTGGACATCCAACACACACGCACGCACACACACATGCATGCACACGTATTTGCGCACACCTAAATGTATAAAATAATACTTAAGGTACCATGATTACACGCACACACACGCACTCACACACACAAATATATAACTGCACATACACACAGGTATGCTCGCTCTGTCTCTCACACGCACGCGCGCACACACACCTAAACACACACACACACACACTCTTCTTCTTCTCCTTTCGGCTTGTTCCCTGTTTCCCAGGGGTCGCCACAGCGGAATAGACAGTTTCCATCGGTACCCTGTGAGGGCACAACACCGATGACGGTCTTGTCAATCCACATAATGATCTGGCAAAATTTTACGTCGGATGCCCTTCCTGACACAACCACTAACCCTATGGACGGGGGCACAGGTAAAACGCTGGATGCCATCCCAGTATTCATGGAATACACACACCTAAATGTATAAAAATACTATATAAGTACCATAATTACACACACACAAATATATAAGCGCACACATATACACACATGTATACTCTCTCGCACACACACACACACACACACACACACACACACACACACACACACACACACACACACAGTTGCACACGTTAGCAGCTTTGGCGCTGCAGCCGGTGCAGCGGCCATATTGGTGAGGGGGACAGGGCTGGGCGGTCCATTACCATGGCCCAGATTCCTCCTTTGTTCTGGCCTTTGTTGGTATTCCTGCCTGCCTCTCCTCCTTCAAATGTCACGTCTCTGCAGACCTTGTCTTCTCTGCATCAGTGTCAATAATCAGCAATACAACATTATGGCAGCCCCCTCCATCACCACCACCGCCACCACCCTACACTTTGCACAGGCCTTTCTTTTTTCTTTTCTTTTTTTCATGTTTTCCTACTTTTTTTATCCACCGGTCTTCTCCCTAACATGTCTGCTAACAAAGCTTTGCATTTGTCCCAGTCTGGGCTATTAAAAGTTGTTATTTTCCATCTGAAGGTTGGCTTTTTTCGGTTTGGGGGTTTTGCTCTCTCATTCATTATTCCGAGAACATTTATTTCATCCCCCCCCCTGCTTTCCCTCTTCCTCCTCATCCTCTCTTATTTTGATTTCTTTGCCTCCTTTTTGTCCTTCCTGCTTCTGTTCTTTCCATCTCTTCTGATACCCCCACTCCTCATGTCCCCCAGCCTACAGTAAAGCCCCTACTCCATCTTTCTCTCTCTCTTTCCGCTGTCTACTTGATCTTCCTCTCCTCCTCGTCCTCCTCCTCCTCTTCTCTCGTTCGGGCTACAAACTGTTGTGTTGACATGCTGCTCATTGCAGCCGGGCCAGGTGGACCAGCTCTTCCCAGGAGTTTCCGTGTTGTTTTATTTTCCATTTTCACACTTTCTGATCTTTACTTAAATCAAAGCCACAGCGATGCACATTTATGTAAATGGCATCAGAATAATATCAGCATCAGAATAATATCAGCACGTCTGGCTTTGATATGTTACTGTCACACAAGTCAGCATCATTCTTTTATGGAGACTTTAGATGAGTCCAGCCCATCTATCTGTCAATAACTATCTGTTCTAGCTTTGTAACAATAATAACAATAATAATAATAATAACAATAACAATAATAATAATGATAATAATAATAACAATAACAATATAGTAATGATAATAATAATAAAAATAATAACGATAATAATAACAATATAGTAATAATAATAATAACAATAACAACAATAATAATAATAACAATAATAAAAATAATATAGTAGTAATAAGAACAACAATGATAATAATAACAATAACGATAATAATAATAACAATAATAATAATAATAATAATACCTGAATAATCCCTTTTTAAAACACAAGCAGCAAATACAAAATATTAAAAAACTACAATAAACTTAAAAAATGTAAAAATCAAAAACCTTAAAAAAGACATGAAGCGCGTGATAGGCTCACTAACACGCCTGTGTATGAAAATGAGTTCGTAAGCGTCCCGATCCCTGTCGCAGGCCTGAGCCTGCATGCTGCCGATGTCCTTCCCCACTTCCCCTTCCTCACACAGACACAGGGTGTGTAGCGGTGTGTGAGCGGGAAGTGGTGGTCGTGTGTGTGTGTGTGTATGTGGGGGGGGGGGGTTACTGGGGATGTGCTTGTGTCTTTGCCTGTTGGACAGAGGCGGGGGAATGGGTGCGTAATTGCTTCTTATTGATCCAAATAGCACATCACAGGCACCGGCACTTCAGTGGACCTCCGACGAGATCCGCCAGGTTGGGCCTGTTCATTACCCCACTGACCCCCCAGCTTGACCCCCACCCACCCTCATCCCCCTGCCCCACTCTCCCTCTCTCTCTCCCTCTCTCTCTCTCACACACACACACATCCCCGCTCCCCTGCCTCCCCAGGGTCATTGTCTCTGGGGTTTAATTGGAGCGATGTTCTCCATTGTGAGCAGGCTCAATAGCAGTGGAGAGCTCCATTGTGGTGCTGAATGAGGGCAGGAGTGTTCATTAGGTGAGATCCTGAATGGGGCCTACTGGGGGGAAAGGTACTAAGAGCTGGGGCTATCCGGGACCTCCATGGTTGGGTGAAACTGCACCTTCTTCCTTTTCTCTTTCCCTTTCTTTCCTGCTCTTTCTCTCTTTTCCTTTCTCCTTCTCTCTCCCCCTTTTCTCTTCTCTTCCTTTTTATTTCTCACCTCTCCTCCCGGTTTCTCCTCTCCTCGCCAGCCTGACGCTTGGCCCTGAAAGACTGCGGCGCTGTTTGTTGGGAGGGAGGTCTTTGTTGAGGATGAATCGGAGGAGAAGAGGTAAAGGTGTGGGGGGTGGGGGTAGGATCAAAGACAGGCCAGAGCAAAAGAGAGGGCCTCCTCCTCCTCCTCCACTGATGGTAAAAGGAGACGGCAACTGATGAGTTTCCTCACCTGAGATAGAGACCGCGGGCCGTAACAATCCCGTCGCGCATCTGAACCATGCCCCTCACTGGTGGTCTGTAGAAACAGCTCGTGGGATCCTGTTCACCACTCCTCCAGTACACAACAGACGTACTGCGCATGTAAATAAGGTTGACTCTAGAGGAAGGAGATGAAACTTGCATCTCAGCGCTCCCTAAGGCCTGCACCCGGAGCTGAACCAGAATACGGCCTGTTAAGGTCGCTACTGGGACTGTGACTACGCCCCCTGGGTTTCCTCGGCTCAGCCATCAGCCTCGCTTCCAGGGATCACCACCATCCACGGTAATTTCTTACATCAACCTGCAACCACGAAGCAACGACAGCTGGTTTGTCCCGGCCCACAGCTGTGCAACACAAAATACAGCACACACACACACACACACACACACACACACACACACACACACACACACACACACGCACGCACGCACGCACGCACGCAGTTAACAACACAGTCCAGAAATCCCTCTGTCCAGAGAAAGATCGCCAGCCGAGGTGACTGAACTGCCGGTCCACATGGGCTAGCAGTTAGCTTAGCCTGCCCCGCCTGCGCGTCCTGCAAGACCGCCCTCGGTGTCTCCTCCCCGGGCGCAGCTCCAGGCAGGGGCCGTGGTCCCTGGGCCGACCCCAGGCCAGCTCTCCGAGCCGTTACACGCACAAAACGAAGACTTCACACGGAGACACAAACTCAGACGCAGACACGGACAAAGACACGGCACAGGCGCCCCGTGAGGCCGCCGCCATCTTCCCACGCCGGAAGTCGTTTTCTCTTTCTTTTTTTTTGGTGAAAGTTTCATCAGCGGTTTCATGGACAACAACAACAACACAGATGCGCGTTTCCACCAGCTGTGGTCTGATGCCGAAATCACAGCCTGAGCTTTACTGCGGGCTCCCCTCTGGGCGCGCGGTAGAGGCTAGTTCCCATCGATGCAGAGAACGGTCAACTGAGCATGCGCAAGTACTCGTCGCCTCCGTTGTTTGGGTAGGTTAAGGTTAGGGTGAGGGTGGGGTTAGGGTTAAAGTTAGCTAATCAGCCGCAGAGTAAGGGTGGCTCTTCCTAGAATCCTAGCGCCTGGAATCTACGCGGGGCGTGTGGAGGCATGGTAGAGGCATTTCGCGCATGCTCAGTTGACCGTTCTCTACTCCATTTCCGTTCCCTGCATCGATGGGAACTAGCCTCTACCCTGGGCGCGTCGCCCCAGTCAGCCATCTTCAATGATTTTTTTTGTCGAGAACGTTTATTGTTGCATTGCATTGTGGGATTGCCTTACTGATTAGGGGTACTGACGAGGCTGCCCTCTAACACTGGACAAATTTTTTTTCAAACGTTTTGCTTCCTGGAAAAAAAAATCAGACATTTTGACAGACGATGTAAATAAATAAATAAATAATATTAATAACAATAATACTCATAATCATAATCACAAATTAAACTTATATAGCGCTTTTCTAACACTCAAAGTGGCTTCACAATAAACGGGGTGAAACAAGACAACAGACAAACATAACACAGACATACAGGGGTGGGTGGGAAGGGGCGCTACGAGAGAGAGAAGCGGCAGCCACACATGACGCCAGCAGTACTCTCCCACTTAAACACATACAAAAGGGCAGGAAAAACAAAACACAACAGCGCTGTGGACGTTGATGTTGTGTAGGGGGTTACTCCCTTAGCCTAGTCCTCTCCCGAGGAGTCCACCAGGCAGTGGCACTATTTAACCCATAGATGGGGAAGGGTTCGTGGGCATCAGGGAATATCCACACACCGGTGCGCCTGCGCACATCTAGGGGCCAGACCTCCTCCGAGCCCCGTGTAGTTCAGCCAGGGTCCAAGGTGTACCCTGACATCTGGTGCCTCTCGTGTCAGAGTCCAACAAAAGCTATTGCCAGATTATAATCGGATCATAATCTGATTATAATCGGATCATAATCTGATTATAATCGGATCATAATCTGATTATAATCGGATCACAATCTGATTATCATCCGATCATAATCTGATTATAATCGGATCATAATCTGATTATAATCTGATTATCGTCTGATCTTAATCTGATTATCATCTGATCCTCATGAGGTACCTCAACTGGGGGCATATTTAAAGGGAAAGCGCACTACTTTTCATCCTTATCGCTGTCTATCTGCAACAAGAAAAGCACATGAAACACCGGGGGCGTCCGGGTAGCGTAGCGGTCTATTCCATTGCCTACCAACACAGGGATCGCTGGTTCGAACTCCCGTGTTACCTCCGGCTTGGTCGGACGTCCCTACAGACACAATTGGGCGTTTCTGCAGGTGGGAAGCCGGGTGTGTGTCCTAGCCGCTGCACTAGCGCCTCTTCTGGTCGATCGGGGCGCCTGTTCGGGGGGAGCGTGATCCTCCCACGCGCTACTTCCCCCTGGTGAAACTCCTCACATGTCAGGTGAAAAGAAGGGGCTGGCGAGTTGGAGGAATCGGACAAGTACAATTGGGGAGAAAAGGGGGGAAGCCAAAAAAAAAAAGGTGTACTCATCACAGTAGCGGTAATAACAGAAGGAAAGGAAACGTCACACTAATGCAAGTGTTGACGTCCAACACCGGTGTGACGCGCAGCCAGGGACGTCCGCCAGACAGACAGACAAGCCGGACCAGGTGGAAGCCTGATCACCAGTGGCGGCTGGCCAGTACAGGGCCATGGGACGCCGCCACCTTCAAATATCAAGAGATGAAAATCTACTTCAACATGTTAAATATAATTTAGTTGTATAATAATAATGATGAAATAAAAGTGTTGTCAGTCTGTGAGCGCCTGTCAGCAGCATTAAATACTGCTTCAAATGGTGTTTGGTTGGTTTCTGTCTGAATACATATACTTCCTGTCTGAATACATATACTTCCTGTCTGACTACATATACTTCCTGTCTGAATACATATACTTCCTGGGTGAGGGGCGCCGGCCAAACCATACCTTATGTAAGCCCTCAGACTTGTGGCGAGCACGTGACCTGAGGCTGCTGTCTGATTGGTTTCTTCAGATTTTCCAGGGGGCGCACAGACACGCCCACTTTTATTGGCAGCGAATTGGTATTGTTTTACTGTGTTTTGATGTAATATGATTGGACAATTCTCGTAGCTGTCAATCATGTTCACACCCACCACGACGCCTCGTCTCGACTGTCAATCATCCACCGTCTACCAGCCCTGATAAACTCTATAGGCTACATTGTCCTTCTTAATAACTCTGTGACTGTGCGGACATTAAAGCAGCTGTCAGGTGGGCTGCGCTAGGGGTAACCTGCGCCCCCCCCAAAAAAAAGAAACAAATTTTTAGCACCAAGGGCTGCACATTTTTATATAGGTTGTTTAAGTGCTGGCATAGAAATTGTAAAATTAGACTACTTCTAACTCAACATCATCGATATTCGCTTTGAAATGTGTAGTGCAACCGTGATATTTGGACAACACCGGGAAGATAAGCCTAACAACCTCCCTCTTTGTTTTATTTTATTTTTGTATTGTTTATTTCACCTCCTTTTTCTCCCCAATTGTCGATTGTACTTGGCCAATTACCCCACTCTTCCGAGCCGCCCCGGTCGCTGCTCCACCCCCTCTGCCGATCCGGGGAGGGCTGCAGACTACCATATGCCTCCTCCCATACATGTGGAGTCGCCAGCCGCTTCTTTTCACCTGACAGTGAGGAGTTTCACCAGGGGGACGTAGCGCGTGGGAGGATCACGCTATTCCCCCCAGTGCCCCCCCCCCGCTAGTGCAGCGACCAGGACACATACCCACTTCCGGCTCCCCACCCGCAGACACGGTCAACTGTGTATGTCGGGACATCCGACCAAGCCGGAGGTAACACGGGGATTCGAACCAGCGATCCCTGTGTTGGTATAGGCAACGGAATAGATTACTTCGCTACCCGGGCGCCCAAATCCTCCCTCTTTAATAATTTTTTTTTTTTTTAAAGAGCTAAGGCTGCCAGTCATCGTGACGGCAGGTCCTCCCTCCAGGCCGCCAGGGTGAGCGCTCTCAGCTGCAGCGGGGTTGACAGCTGCTGGCAGGCGACCACCGGCCACTCGTCAGCGCGCTGCCACGGGCTCCGGGGCGAGCGTGGCGTGCGGTGTCAGAGGCCGTCTGTGTGACAGGCCTGGCTTCACACTGACCAGACCCCCTCCGCCAGCTCCCTGCTCAGCCGCTGATGTCATCAACCGTGCCCCCCCCCCAACACACACTCACACACACACACACACACACACACACACACACACACACACACACACACACACACACACACACACACAAACACACACACACACACACACACACACACACAACACTACGCCATACTCACGCATGGAACGTCTCCGCTCTTCCACTCCCTCTCAGCCACTACCTTCCGCTGTTTACATTTCTGCCAGTGCCCAAAAAACAATGCCAGACATCTTGCTTACCACATCGACTCCACACACGCACACACGCGTGCACACATGTATAAACAAAGGCTTGGCCACACGCTTAATGCTAATCTGACATCATCGGGGAGGTGTGTAGGGTTACAGGGGCGTGTACGCGGACAAAGAGACCATGTCTTGGAGCTGCGCTCCCCGCCGACGCACACGGACACGTAGCGCGGCTCCGCCGACAAGAGCGCGTTCAGGTTTCCCAGATGAGATGATTCATCTGTCTCCCCAGCTCCGCTCCGCGGCTCCCTGACTCCAAACAGACCCCCTCTCCCCTCTCCCCCACTTTCCGACGGTATTTATTTTTCTGTCTGAACGGCTCAAATAAAGCTCTTTCAAGGACAGGGGGCCAACGCCTGCCCCCTCCGCCCGCTCCTGTCACGATCACCGCAGCGTCCCAGGTGCGGAAGCAAAGACGCAAGCGCCGACGCGCGCACGCACGCACGCACACGCACGCACGCACACACACACACACACACACACACACACACACACACACACACACACACACACACACACACACACACACACACACACACACGGGAGGAGAATACAGACCCAGACGCACACCTTGAGGGTTTGTCTGCGAAAACACATTGCCACCAGCGTGCAAGCCCGGATAAAGACACACCTGCTGTGCCGCCCCCCGAACCCCCGAACCCCCGACTCCTCACAGCTACAGCGCACCAGCAGACATGAACTGGCTCGTAGGTGTTGTGGGGCTAATGTCAGGTTTGTGATCTTCATTTAAGTAAGCCACGGCGTCCTCCATCAGCAGTAAACGTGGTGGTGGTGGTGGTGGTGGTGGAGGGGGGGGGGCTTGGCTGTGGGTCTGCCCGGGAGAGAGTACCGAGTGACGGTCTCCCGTCCCTTCCTGTTTAGCCTGGGCGTCCGCCACTCATAAACACTCTGGGGCCATGCCGCGCTTGGATTTGTGGGTGAAGGCGCAGCAGCAGCAGAGGGGGAGGGTGTGTGTGTGTGTGTGTGTGTGTGTGTGTGTGTTGGGGGGGGGGGGAGTTCAGGAGACATGGTTTCAATCCCCCGGCAGTGCCACCCTGTGTGTACCTTCCAGAGAGTCCCCCCCGCTGGGGACACAGACAGGAGAGTACTGTGGATGGAAGTTCTTTCTGACCTCATGTCTTTTCATCAGTGTGTTTGCTTTACAGCCAGAGAGAAGGTCGTGGTCCGCTGAATAACACTCTGGGAGGTCACATGACCACCAATAATCACACACTACCCCATGAAGTTTAGGTTACGAGAGACCCTCTCTCAGCCTGAGTCCACCCTGCCTGATTTTATACCTCTGTGGGATTATGGAATGATGAGGGGGGTTCTTCACACTGGAAGCGGAAGATGGAAACTTCCACTTCCGGTATGGAAAGAAGGCGGCGGCGTCTCTGTCCACGTTTGTCTTCGTTTGATGGCTGGGAGAGCTGGCTCTGGATCGGCTGGGGGAGCTTGGTCTGCTGCACTGTGGGCCCGGAGCCGTGCCTGAGGAGGTAACACCGAGGGCGGTCTGACAGGACGTGGAAGCGGGGCAAGCCAGTCTAACTGGCGTTGACTGTGGTGTTTGTGATGTCGCCATGTGGAGTGCGGGGAGGGGTGTTGACAGCGTCTGGCTGGGAGAGCTGGCGCTGGATCGGCTGGGAGAGCTGGCTCTGGATCGGCTGGGAGAGCCTGGTCTGCTTCGTCTGGTTGCCACAGGGACCACGGCCCTGCCTGGAGCTGCGCCAGAAGAGGAAACACCGAGTGCGGTCTGACAGGACGCGGAAGCGGAGCAGGCTAGGCTAACTGCTAGCCCATGCAGTTGGGACAGTCATCCTGCAGGCGTTCGTTCCCTTGGACAGTGATTTTGTTGTTGTTGTGTAGTTTGGATATATGTGTTAGTTTGGATATGTGTGTTGGTGTAGTTTTTGGACGTGTTTTGTCTTTATGTTGCACTGCTGTGGGCTGGGGAAACGGAACTTCGTTTCATTCGAGTACATGAGGTGACACGACAAACCAAATGTTGCTGATCCCTGCGTGGTTCAGAAGGGCCGTGTGATAACGGACATCCGGCACGGATCCGGAGCGGATCTGACAGACACAAGCACAGCAGAGTGGTCTGTATGTGTGATATCAAGATGCGGAGCACCTGGTGAAGCTGGCTTCTAACTCACACACTCGCTCCCTAACTGGCATGTGTGGAGGAGAGGTGCTGGGTATACCGGGACAAGGATGCTGAATATGGAGCTGCCAGGGGAGAGGAGAAGAGGAAGGCCAAAGAGGAGGCTTATGGAGGTGGTGAGGGAGGACACGCAGGTGGCTGGTGCAGCAGAGGACAGGAAGCGATGGAAACGGATGCTCCACCAGCAGATTTTCCATCTCCATCTTCTTCCGGACCTCTGCATCTATCGTATTCTATGTATTCCTGGACCATCTGCTTAGATCCCGGGGGGGGGGGTTGGAGGTGGAGGTGTCGGGGGGCGGTTCCGCTCCAGAAATGTTTGGGAATGAGCATATTTGAAAATCAGAATCAGAATCAAATAATGCACACGACAAATCCAGCTTCTACCAAAGCTGAATAAGAATTTCTTCAGGTTTGACCAGACTGATAATGATGTCACCTGTCACCACTGGAGACCTGCATTTGAGGTGGACAGTACAGTACAAGCCAGCCACAACCAGCTGTTGGCACTGACAGCAGAAGTGCACTTCTTTTGGACATTAAACGTGGGTGAACACTACTTCATGTCTGGAAGTGTTGTTGCAATCTTTACTGAGTTTTTATTTATCTCCTTAGTTTTTGTTGCTGTCGGTCAGCTGTGAAGCTAGAGGTGTGTAACTGGGATTTTAAGGTAGGCTGGTTGTTCTATTAAATTGTTTTATTGTGTTTCATAAAAAAATGGAAACAACAATGGCTGTCGTTTTGTTGATTCAGTTGTGTTTCTATTGGCAGCTGTAGAGGCGCTGTGGCGTACTCTGCAAGCTCTTCTTCTACAGACTCTACAAGCTCTTCTTCTACAGGCTCTGCAAGCCAGGCGCTGCGTTCAGCAGCTTGTTTCCCTCGTTAGCTTCCGTAAATGCTCCGTGGCAACTACACAACAATGTGTGGACGTTAAAAAGAAGATGCACTTTTGAATACTTGAGTATTTTTAAAAGCAAGTGCTCCAGTACTTTAACTCAAATGCTTCCGCTTCCGGTGTGGGGAGATAGCGGGGTGAATTCACGTTTGCGGCGGCCTCACCCAGTACCGTCCATGCAGTGTCTTTGTCCACGTCTGCGCCTAAATTTGTTGTGTCTTCGTTTGATGGCTGGGAGAGCTTGGTCTGCTGCATCCGGTGGGCCCAGGGACCACGGCCCTGCCTGGAGCTGCGCTTGAGGAGGAAACACCGAGGGCAACCTGACAGGATGCGGAAGCGGGGCAGGCTAAGCTAACTGCTTGCCCATGCAGACCGGCACTTCCGACTGTCCTCCTGGCTGGCGTTCGTTCTCTGGACAGTGGGATTTTTGGACGGTGATGCACTGAGAGGACTGTGTTGTTAACTGTGTGTGTGTTGTTTTTGTTTTATTGTTTTGTGTGTGTGTGTGTGTGTGTGTGTGTGTGTGTGTGTGTGTGTGTGTGTGTGTGTGTGTGTGTGTGTGTTTTGTTTTGGGTTTTTTTGCTCTGTTCTCTGGGTTTTTGTATGCTTTTGGTGGTGTCGTTTTTGGGAAATTTGGGATGTGTGTTTTTGTCTTTTGTGTGGCACTGCTGTAGGCTTGAGGAAACGGAATATATTTTCTTTTTTGTACACAAGTACATGAAAGAGATGACAATAAATTGCTCCTGATTCCTGAAATAAAAATTTGTCTGAGCAACTTTCACTTGTATTGCAGTAATATTTGACCAGGAGTATGTATACTTTGACTCAGGTAATGGAGTTGTGTACTTGGTCCACCTCTGACGCAGGGTGAATGCAAGTGTTTTGGTGTCGGCAGGCTTCCCTTCCTGTTGGGTCAAGCCCACACAAATACATGCATCCAGAGGTTAATTAGCCACAGGTGGGCCTCGTTGACCAGAATAATCATGTCTGATTCTCCTTGGTCCCAAATTGTAGTCTGCTTGGTGGGGACGCATCGGAGACTGCCACGTCACGCCAGATGCCAGTAGAGTTTCTAGCCGAGTCGCAGACGCTGTGATGGAGCTCTGCAAATAAATGGGAACCGTTTGGAGTAAGTGTGCAGAAACCCTAAATTATTTCCTACTGTGCGTATGTTGTTACCCTTTTTTTAGGGGGGGGGTTGCCCCTTTTTCTCCCCAACTGTACTTGTCCAATGGCTTCCGTACATAACTGTAGTCCACTGACTTCCGGTTTCTACCGCAGCGGCCATACCGGTTTCCTGGTTGTTGGCGTGTGCTATTGACAATGGCAGGTTTTTCGTGATGCCTGCAAGATTTGCCATGCATAAATGTCAACTACATGCACACAACTGTCCACACCCTTTCACCTGCACCTACCAGCTTTCACCTACCTACTGTTAAAGTGTGTTGTTTCCTTCTACTAATGAGACGTTACAAATCGTTTCAACCCCACTGGGCTATAAACTTTAATAATAACTTCGGCACGTAAGGTTATGCATCATGCTCGGTCCGTTATTCCAGGTGCAACAACATAAACGACCCCTGTGTAAACAAGGAACTAAACAATGGTTCCTAACAATAGTTCCTATTGTTACATCCTTTCTCTTTTCAGAGTTTCTTCTTTTTTTTTTAGAACCTTTAATACATTTTTAATTGTCTATTGCTGTAAACAATAAAATACAAACAAAACTCTTTGCTACTAACAGTGTACGAATATCAACATTCAAAATGTTTTTCATATTAACAATGACATATATTTATCAGTTACTTATAGCTCCTAATGAAAATAAACATTATCAACGACTGTGTATCAAAGTGCTATGGCTTTTCTTCACAGTTTAACATAACCAATGTTTAAATGAATACCTCAACTTGCAGATAACCAGGTGAACAAGAACACATGTAGACAACATTTGTGATTCACTTTTTTTTCCTTTTTTTTTTCATTCATGCCCCCCCAAAGTCCATTAGTGCTACAGATCCATTCATCTGTGTGAGGTCACAAAGTCTTTGTATCGCTGCGGCTGCACAACAGAGCGGCCTGATCTGGTGGTAACAGGGTTGGCCCTGTCACCAGTGTCCTTGGTTTTGTTTCCTGCTAAGACACTGCGAGAAGGAACACTCTCTGAATGTCCGGGTTCAACACTCTCTGGCTGACTGGGGCTGCTGATCTCCATGTCCATAGTGTCAGTGAAGATTGCCCCTGGTGCATGCCTGAGGTGTCTGCGATTTCTCCTGATGACACCACCCGTGTGCAGCTGGACCTCATAGGATCTCCTATCGACCGGCCTCAGCACCTTGCCCACTCTCCAGCCAGTGTGGGGTGCGAGAGGCTGAACTCTCACACATTCACCTGGGGCAAGCGTGTCCAAGTCTTTAGCCGACCTGTCGTAGTATGCCCTCTGCCGTTGTTGGTTATTTTGTAAATCCTGTTTCACCTGCACAACTTTCGGCTGTAACAGGCTTGCCTTGGTTGGCAGTAGTGTTTTGGTACGGCGACTGAGCAGCCACTGTGCTGGTGTGGTATCAGTACCCTGTGATGGTGTGTTGCGGTGGTCCAGAAGGGCGAGATAAGGATCCTGTCCAGCAGCCTTGGCTTTGAGCAAGAGTCTTTTTGCTGTCTTAACAGCTGACTCAGCTTTGCGGGTAACCTGGTGATGAGGTTTTATGTTGAAATCCCCAGAGTCGACTGAACTTCTGGAATTCTTGTGAGGAATACTGTGGGCCATTGTCCGAGATTACAATATCTGGGATACCTTGGCGGGCAAAATGAGCTTTCAGCTTCTGTATCACTGTGGTTGACTTGGTATCTGCCAGGTAATCTATTTCCCAAAAATTTGAGAAAAAATCAACAATTATGAGGTAGTCTTTGTTTTCAAACATGAACAGATCCGTGCCCACCTTTGCCCACGGCCTGCTTGGCACATCATGTGACATTAGTGTTTCTTTTTGTTGCTTAATGTCCATTGATCTGCAGATGTCACACTTTGCTATATATGATTTTATTTGGTCGTTCATGCCCTGCCAATAGACACACTCCCTAGCCCTCCGTAGGCATCCTTCCACACCCAGATGTGATGCGTGTAGGCGGCAAGTGATGTCTTTCCTCAATGCATCAGGGATGACAGCGCGCTCACTCCTGAACACTATTCCATCTTGGTGGCTTAACTCCTCTTGGAATGAGAAGTGGGCTTGATTTCCCTTGGTGTTTTTGACTTATCGTCAGGCCATCCTCGCTGCATCATTTTGATGAGAAGCTGCAGTGTTTCATCCTCTTTTGTGGCAGATCGTATATCATGTAGCCTGTCTGCTGCGATAGGTAAGTTTTGTGCCATGTTGACAGTCTCTAGTTCTGCATCCGGTGCACTCTCAGGAAGATAAGCTCTGCTCAGAGTGTCTGCTAGCAGCATGTCTCTACCTGGCACATATACTACATCTAGATCAGCGGTCGGGAACCTATGGCTCGCGAGCCATATATGGCTCTTCCGGTGACGGCATATGGCTCCCAGACAATTTTGAGTTGAAAAAAAAAATCAGTTTGGAACTGATTTTAAAATACTTGTGATATTTCTTAATAATACTGTGTCATTTTAAAGTGAACAGAAATTAGTTTTGAAGATAAATTTCACGGGTCACGGGTCACCCGTGGGTCGGGTCGGGAACCAATGGCTCGCGAGCATGTCCGGGTCATTGTAAAGGTGAAGAAATCAATTTTTTTCAGATAGCCAACTAGTTTATCCGCTTCAACCCTTGTAACGGAAAAGATGGCGAAAAGAAAAAAAGACGATGATTACCGTGCATTCCAGGCTGCGTGGTCAGAGGAATCTGCATTTGTGGAGAGAGCAGGATCTGCGGTATGTCTAATATGCAATGATAAAATTGCATCGATGAAACGGTCAAATATAAAGCGGCACTTCGATACGCACCATGCTTCATTTGCATGGAAATCTCCAGCGGGGGACAGCAGGAAAAGGGCATGCGAGGAGCTACAGCGGAGAGTGCAGACGTGTCAGCAGCAACTACGTGTGTGGACCAAGCAAGGTGACGGGAATTCCGCTAGCTTTGCGGGGGCTTTGGCAATAGTAAGGAATGGAAAGTCATTCACAGATGGCGAGTATGCCAAAACATTCATGCTTGATGTGGCCAATGAACTGTTTGATGAGTTCCCAAATAAAGACAAGATAATCAAACTAATAAAAGACATGCCCCTGTCAGCAAGAACTGTGCACGATCGTAGCATCATGATGGCAGATCAAGTCGAGGAAACACAAATTAAGGTCATAAACGCCGGGACATACTTTTCTCTCGCGTTAGATGAGTCAACAGACGTTAGCCATCTATCTCAGTGCAGTATCATTGCCAGGTATGCTGCAGGTGACACACTGCGTGAGGAAAGCTTGGCTGTTTTGCCAATGAAAGGGACAACAAGAGGAGAGGACTTATTCACGTCTTTCATGGAGTTTGCTAAAGAAAAAAAACTACCAATGGATAAACTTATTTCTGTCTGTACTGATGGTGCACCCTGTATGTTGGGGAAGAACAAAGGATTTGTAGCGCTTCTCCGTGAACATGAAAAGAGAGCCATCCTAAGTTTTCATTGCATCCTGCACCAGGAGGCGCTTTGCGCTCAGACGTGCGGCCAGGAGCTTGGTGAGGTGATGTCGCTGGTCATTCGAGTGGTCAACTTTATTGTTGCCCGAGCTTTAAATGATCGCCAGTTTAAAGCTCTGTTAGAAGAAGTTGGGAATCATTATCCCGGTCTGCTTTTACACAGCAACGTGCGTTGGTTGTCAAGGGGGAAGGTGCTCAGCCGTTTTGCAGCTTGCCTGAGTGAAATCCGGACTTTTCTTGAAATGAAAGGCGTCAAGCACCCTGAGCTAGACAACACTGACTGGCTCCTGCAGTTTCACTATCTCGTGGACATAACTGGCCATCTGAACCAGCTCAATGTGAAAATGCAAGGTATTGGAAATACAATCTCATCCCTTCAACAAGCAGTGTTTGCATTTGAAAGCAAGCTGGAAGTCTTTCTCAGGGACATTGAAACAGGTCGTCTTCTGCACTTTGAAAGACTGCAACAATTTAGAGATGCATGCTTAGCAAGTGACTCCACTCAACATCTGGATCTCCAGCAGCTAGCTGGCTTTACGTCCAATCTCCTGCAGTCATTCAAAGCACGTTTTGGAGAATTTCGTGCGCGCACTGGTCTTTTCAAGTTCATCACTCATCCACATGAGTGTGCAGTGGACAAAATCGACCTGACATGCATCCCCGGGGTCTCTATCGGAGACTTTGAGCTGGAAGTTGCTGACCTGAAGGCATCAGACATGTGGATGAGTAAGTTCAAGTCACTTAATGGAGAGTTGGAAAGTCTTGCGCGACAGCGAGCAGAGCTGGCGAGGGAACACAAGTGGACGGAAATGAAAAATCTTCAACCTGAAGACCAGCTGATTCTTAAAACTTGGAACGAGCTTCCTGTGACATACCACACAATGCAGCATGTGAGTATTGCCGTATTGACCATGTTTGGCTCTACATATGCATGTGAGCAGTCATTCTCGCATATGAGGAACATTAAGACCAACCTACGCTCACGTTTAACTGATGGAAGCCTCAACGCCTGCATGAAGCTCAGCCTCACCACGTATGAACCAGACTACAAGGCCATCAGCAAAACCATGCAGCACCAGAAGTCGCATTAAAAGTAAGACATATTTAATTCATTATACGTTAAAAATACTATATGGCTCTCAATGAAATACATTTAGAAATATTTGGCTTTTATGGCTCTCCCAGTCAAAAAGGTTCCTGACCCCTGATCTAGATCATACTTTTGTATGCGCAGCATCATTCCCTGCAGCCTTTTGGGTGCACTTAGTAGAGGTTTTCTCACTATTGTTTCCAACGGCTTGTGATCACTTTGCACCGTCACTTTTCGGCCGTATTTGTACTGGTGAAATCTTTCCATGCTAAAAACCATTGCTAAGAGCTCCTTTTCTATTTGTGCATACCCACGCTCTGTTTGAGTGAGTGCTCTGCTTGCAAATGCTATTGGCTTACCCATCTGCATGAGCGCTGCGCCTAAACCTGTGTCTGAAGCGTCACACTGCACTGTGAGTTCCTCATCTGGGTTGTAATATTTCAGTACTGGGACCTTTGCTATAATCTCTTTCAATTTGAGGAAAGCCTCCTCGTGCTGTGCTGTCCAGTTCCACTCCCTGTTTTTGTGTGTCAAATCTCTCAACACTATGCACTGGTCTGAGAGGTGGGGACAAAACTTGGCTAGATAATTTACCAAACCTAGCAGCCTTTGCACTCCTTTCACATCAGTCGGTGCCGGCATCTTCTCAACGGCAAGCACTTTCTCTGGATCTGCCTTGAGTCCATCAGCCGTCAGGCGGTGTCCAATGTATGTGGTCTCCTTTTGTCTCAGCTTGAATTTGTCTTTGTTCAGCTTGATGTTCTTTTGTCTGCATCTTTCAAGAAACAGTCTCAGTTTTCCATCATGGTCACGCTCAGCTTCCTCCTGTGTTTCCCCTTGGCCTGTGATCAGTACATCGTCAGCTATAATGTACAAGCCTGGTACACCATCCAGCGCTTGTGTGAGCTTTCTCTGAAAGATTTCTGGGGCCGGACTTATCCCCATTGGCATCCTCAGCCACCTGTAATGTCCGAATGGAGTGGCAAATGTTGTTAAATAGCTGGACTCCTCCTCCAGCTGCACATGCCAGAATCCACTCTTGACATCACACACTGTGAACACTTTTGCTTTTGACAAGTCCGGTAAAATGTCCTCAATGGTTGGCAGTGGGAAGTGACTGCACTTTAGAGCTTTGTTCAAAGGCTTGGGATCGATACACACTCTTGGTTTCCCACTTGGTTTCTGTACCACCACCATTGCACTGATCCAATCTGTACTGCATTCCACAGGTGTTATGAACCCTCTTTGCTGTAGGTCCTGTAGCTCGTCCTTCAGTGGTTTCATCATGGCGACTGGGACCTGCCTCTTTGGCAGCTGTACTGGTTTCACTGTACTGTCCACCTCTATTTTGTATTTTCCCTCGAGGCAGCCATCGCCAATGAACACATCAGCATACTCATCTTTCATTTGTCCCATTATCCACTGTCCTGTTGTTGTTTCTGTTGTGACAATACTGTCTATTGTCATGATGTTTTCATATTGCACTTTTATCAATTTCATGGCCTCACTGGCTCTCCTACCCAGCAGAGGCACTGTACCAGCTGCATTCACCACCTGGAACTCTAAGCGATATAGCTTGTTGTTTCTCGGGTTTCCTATTTTCACTTTACATTTCCCCAGTGGTTTTAATTTGGTTTTATTGTACATTACTAGTACACTCTTCGTGTGTTCTAATTTGGCATCTGGATTCAGCAGGTTAATTGGGATGATATTGCAACTGGCACCACAGTCTATTTGGAATTTGATCATGTCCTTGCCTAGAAGCATGCCAGCATAGAGAAGCTGAGTTTTCTTCATTTTCTCAGTTTCTTTTACATCCTCTACAGTCTCTGTATGCACATCTTTCCCTGTGTCAGTCTCCACTGCATCCACAGTTTTTGTCTCAGTTTCAGTGACACAGGTGATAATATCTTCATATTCATCACTCTCTGATTCCGTTGTTATTTTACTCACATATTTCTTTTTCCTTAGTTCCGGTTTTACTCTGCATTTTGCTGCAAAGTGGTTCTCTCTTCCACACTTTGTGCACTTCTTCCCAAACGCTGGGCACTTTTGTTTACTTTTCTCATGCGTTTTTCCACAATATCTGCACTCCACAGTGTTGCTCGTCTGTTTCCGATACTGTGCTCCTTGCACTGCATGTACCTCTTCCACCATCGATCCCGAGATGGTTTTCACATTGTCCTTTGAGAGCTCAGCGGCTCTGCACAGCTGCAAACATGTGTCCAGTGTCAAGTTTTTCTGTCGGAGCAGTCTTTCTCTTACGATTGTGTTGTTACCTCCACACACAATCCGATCCCGAATGAGCGAGTCTCTCACTGTCCCAAAGTTGCATGTTCTTGCCAACACTCTCAGTTCCATGACATAATGGTCTATATTTTCACTGGTGCCCTGGTTTCTTGTAAAAAAACGATAACGTTCCACAGTCTCCTTAACGCTGGGGTCGCAGTGATCATCAAACTTCTTGATAACGTCATCTAACGTCCATGCATCCTTCGGTGTGTCGCCCAGTAACGTGTCCATAAGTTCCCTGCCGCTCTCCCCGACAAGATAGCTGAACAGTTTCACCCTCTGTTTGTCATCGGCGTCAGCCATGGCTAAATCCAAATACAGAGCAAACTCGTCCCTCCAGGCCTTCCATGTCCTCGAAAGGTTGCTTGAGTCCAGACATAATGTTTGCGGTGGTTTTAGCCCATCCATGTCACACGGCAGTCTCACGCTAGCAGCTAATGCTAACATATACTGAACGTTACTTAGGAACACTAACCGCTCTCCCGCTCCTAGAAACTTTTCCGCACCAAACTTCAAACCGAGTCGTCCGCCGCTGCCACCATGTTAAAGTGTGTTGTTTCCTTCTACTAATGAGACGTTAAAACTCGTTTCAACCCCACTGGGCTATAAACTTTAATAATAACTTCGGCACGTAAGGTTATGCATCATGCTCGGTCCGTTATTCCAGGTGCAACAACATAAACGACCCCTGTGTAAACAAGGAACTAAACAATGGTTCCTAACAATAGTTCCTATTGTTACACCTACCACCTACCACGTCATCCTCATAACTGTGGACGTAACTTGATATGCACAACTTGAAACGTTTCACCCGTCTGCTGGTGGGTGCAGGTGGAGGTTTGTGGACAGTTTTGTGCATGTGGTTGACATTTATCCATGGCAAATCTCGCAGGCATCGCGAAAAACATGCCATCGTCAATAGCACACGCCAACAACCAGGAAACTGGTATGGCCGCTGCAGTAGAAACCGGACGTCAGTGGACTACAGTTATGCACATAGTCCATTACCGCACTCTTCCGAGCCGTCCCAGTGTCTGCTCCACCCCATGGCGTTGCGGTAGCCGTCCTTAGTGTTGGCAATGGCAGTGTCACTGTTGCAGCGAAAGAAGAAAAAGAGGAGCAGTGGGGGGGGGGGGCGTTTTCTGCTCCATCCACAACTACACTCACCCCCCAAATCACAGGGACGGGCGGATCAGTCGGGGATAATGAATTCAAGAGCACAAACCCAGTGTCACCACACCCAGTCCTCCCTGTCATCTCCGCCATGCGGAGGGGAGCCCTGACACCGTCTGCAGAGCTCTGCAAAGGCACCGCAAACCCCGAAACTCGGTCTTTCCGTTGTGTGAGCATCTAGTTGTGGTCGCCGGGTGATAAGGTTGTGCAACGACCCGTGACACTCGCCTGGCCACGTAGAAGTCACCAGAATCAGCTGTTCCGAGCACGTGCTATTGGCTCCCTGCAGCATGCAGACTGGATCGACACCAAACCTTTAATAAGGAAAGACATCATGGAACAACAGCAGCCATGCAGTACGACTCCCTATAGAGGTGGTTGCGTTCATACAAAAGAAGAAACGGGCTGTAGCACTGTTGCATAGACTCAGCACAGGTAGCGGACCCGCAATGGAGTCTGGCTAAGATGGCGTCCGATAAATGGCGGTTTATGACACACCTGCCGCGAGGAAAACAAGTTGATCCACGTGCACGCGCACGCCGTGTTTCATTATTATGCTAATGTGGTGTCGTGTGTGCACGCTTGTTTGTCATCATGTTTGGGAAGGCTGCAGGCCTGTGTGCACTCTTCACTTCCTGGCTGGAGGAGAGGGGGGGGGTGAGAAAGAGAGAGGGGAGGGAGAGGGGGGAGGGGTGTGTGAGAAAGAGAGAGAGAGAGAGAGAGAGAGAGAGAGAGAGAGAGAGAGAGAGAGAGAGAGAGAGAGAGAGAGAGAGAGAGAGAGAGAGAGAGAGAGAGAGAGAGAGAGAGAAGGGGGGAGAGAGAGAGGGAGAGCGCAAGAGAGAAGGAGAGAGCGAGGGGGACAGAGCGAGAGAGAGAAGGCGAGAGAGGGAGACAGAGAAGGGGGAGGGAGAGAGAGAGAAGGGGAGAGAGAGACGGGTGTGTTAGAAAGAGAGAGAGAGAAAGAAGGGGGAGAGAGAGAGGGAGAGAGAGGGAGAGAGCAAGAGAGAGCGAGGGGTAAGGGGGAGAGAGGGAGAAAGAGAGAGGGAGAGAGAGAGCAAGAGAGAAGGAGAGAGAGAGCAAGAGAGAAGGAGAGAGAGGGGTTAGAAAGGAGGGGCGAGAGAGAGAGAGAGAGAGAGAGAGGGAGACAGAGCTAGAGAGAAAGAGGTGTGTGAGACAGGGCGAGAGAGGGATGAGAGAGGGATGAGAGAGGGAGAGAGAGAGCAAGAGAAAGAAGAAAGAGGGGAGAGAGAGAGCAAGAGAGAAGGGGAGAGAGGGGTGAGAAAGGAGGGGTGAGAGAGAGAGAGAGAGAGAGAGAGAGAGAGAGAGAGAGAGACAGAGGGTACTATAATACGAACTCACAAAGCAACGTGAGAAGGTTTCCCAGGCTGCCTGAGTAAAGTTCTGCAGTTTGTTTGTTTGTGCTGTCTCGGTACTGTGAGAAGAAAGAGGGGAGAAGAAAAAAGCGGGGGAACGGCAAAAGGAACGCACGCTGTTTACATGCAGAGGCCGGAGCTCGGCAGAGATGAAGAGGAGGGAAGGTCTGGGGAACAAATGTTCCCCTCCGCAGCAGTCGCCGCAAGAGGGGCGCTGATCACAGGCACCGCAGGGAGTCTGACGTGTGAACAACCGGGTGGCGGTGGGAACCCGGGTCGGCTGGAGAGAGCTATAGGAATGGCTGGGGGGAGGGGGGGTGATGGGGGTCCCATGCATCAGTGCCTCCAGATGACAGGAGCACTCTTTCCCCCCCTCCTCTTCTTTTCTCCTTTCCTCCCTCTGTCTGTCTTCCTCTCCTTGGTAAAGGCCTGTATCCTGACTGTCACCCACCCACATCACACGGCCCGGGTCACCAAACAGGAAGTAGGGCAACCCCGAAACCCCCTGAAGAAAGAGAGGGAGCGAGGAACAAGTAAGACGCACAGACAGCGAGAGGGAGAGAGAGAAATGACGGAGGATAAAGAAACAGCAAGACAAACATAGAGAAAAGGATAGCGAAGAAGAGGAAGATTGTATCGAGAATAGATTTCCTACAAAGGTGTTGTTGCATCCCCGAGAGAGAGAGAGAGAGAGAGAGAGAGAGAGAGAGAGAGAGAGAGGGGGGGGGGGAGGGAGGTGGGGGGGGGTCGAGGAAGAGAAAGAGATAGAGCCATCTGGGGCTGAACACAGAAAAGTGGCGAGAGGAGGAACAGAGGGAACACGGAGAACAGGGGAAGGAGATCTGGGCCCGGGGTCCGCGGGGTAAACTTGGAGCCCAGCTGGGTCCCATTAGGGCCGGACCACATGTGCCTGCGGGGGGATGGAGGGGGGGCAGAGGGGGGGCACAGAGGGCAGCGGGGCGGAAGTGCTGAGAGCGATGGGCCTAAACCCTGTGAAGCTTTATAAGGCCTGTCGTCTGCTCTCCTCTGCTCCTCTCAACGGGACCTCACTACAAGACCCCCGCCCCCCCCTCCTCCCCCCTCTTCCCATTCCACCCCAGCCCTCCTGCCCTTGGGCACAGCCAGGGCAGAAAAGTATAAAACTATTAAAGGGAGAGAGACAGGGCCGGACCACCCACCCACCCGCACACACACACACACACGCACACACGCACACACACACACACACACACACACACACAACACACCCATAATGGCTACCAGGAGGAGGCCCAGCTGGAGAGGCAGAGGCTGCTGGGACCCCCCCCCCCCCACACACACACACACACACACACAAACGCAACATACATGGACAGCGACACAATGCATTTCAACAAGCACACCACTCCATCATGCATTCAGGTGTCACCTGCATGTGTGCTGCCTTATTTATTTATTAGTTTTATTTGTGTTTATTCATCTGTGTAGCAGACACTTCCACAGCAAACTGGGCAGGACGCAGCAACCCGTGTGTGTGTGTGTGTGTGTATCCATGTTTCTGCCACGACCACCTGTGTGAAGTCCACACATGGGGTCTCGCTCCCTGTGTAATGGGGGTGTAGGTGCAGAGGTGCAGCGCTGTGTATCAACATGCGCTAGTGTGTGTGTGTGTGTGTGTGTGTGTGTGGAGGGGGGTAGGTATGCGTGTTTAAACACACTTTTGGGGGGTGCGCGTGCGCGTGCGCTTCCATTTCAACAAGAGATAAAGCTCCATCATAGCTCACATGCCTGTGGGCTCATCAGCCTCCTGGCCGTCCGCAACCTTCATCCACCCTGTATCCATTACCCTCCATCCCTCTCTCCGCCCATCCCTCCATCCCTCCGTCCGTCCGCCCGCCCGCCCACCTGAGACGCGTGAGAAAAGCCCGCCCGGAATCCGAGTCTGAAATGCAGAGCAGCGCTGTGAACGGATCCCCAGGCTTTGTTGGAATAATGATGGGAGTCATCTGACGGGGCAGCAGACGGGTAATGAGGCCTTCTGACGGAGAGCTGTCGGTCTGGAATGCCGCCATTAGCATGTCCAGTTCAAAGTGCGCCCGAGCGCTCCGGAAGAACTCGAGGAGGCGCGCCTGTGCGGGATTGGGCGGACATATCGCCGTGCGTGTTAACGCTCCCCCGAAGCAGGCGGGCACAGACGGAGGACGCCGTGAGAGTGCTGGGCGGAGCTCCGCTGGTCACGCATACCTAAAACGACCATGGGCGGTCAAAATGACGGCCGGGTTTTAAACTCTATATTCTGTCAAGATAAATACCCAGCTGAGATATTAATGCACTGCATACTGTGGAGGGTGTGTCTGTTAGGAAACGACTGACACCAAAATCAACATTTTAACAGCTATAATACTATTTTTAAACGGTTTAAACTTCAGAGAGACATGGTGGAACTTGAACAGCAAAATTGAAAAAGTTAAAATATTACTTGAACAACAAAACGGAAAACACATATTGCTCATCTAACAAACGTAACAAGGCCTATAAAACATGACATGTAAAAAAAAAACAAAAAAAACTGAAAATATATATTGAAACAGCCCCAAACAACGACCGGAACCGAAAAACCACTAAAACGACCATGGGCGGTCAAAATGACTTCCACGGTTTTTAAACTCTATATTGTGTCAAGATAAATACCCAGGTGAGATATTAATGCATTATATATGTTAGTGTGTCTGTTAAGAAACTAACTGACACCAAAATTAACAGTTTAATAACTTTAATACCATTTTTCAAACAATTTAAAATGGCCGCTGTCCAACGCCTGTAAATACTGCAGCGCCTCGGTGGTAGTCATGGTGCGTCTGTAACGGCGTCTTTAACCAGACATGTTGGACATAATCAAACAACAAGTTTAGACTATTTCTCTGCACTGGAGGGCGCTCGTGTGTTTCTAGGACAGAGCAACGAACTTCACGAAGGAAATGACGCGACCAGCACACGTCACAAATACTGACATGACGCGCACGATCACGCGCAAATTGCGTGCGGTCATTTTGACCGCTCATGTCGTTTTAGGTAGATCTGATCATAACTTCTTTTTTCCCGTAAGTGCAATTGATCTAAAACTCGTTTTGAACGCAAATATATGCAGTTTCAGGAGAATTCAGGGGGCGGCAGGTCTGTATCTATTTTCCCCCACGAAGTTATTATACTTTGAAAATCCTAAACGGTCAGAATGATTTGAATTATGACCGTTTTGGTCATAATCCGTAGTGAGTATGTGTGTGATGTTATCCGTATACACTCCAAATTCCAAACACAGTGATTGGGGTGGGGGGTTCCCCCCAAATAAATAAATACAGAAAGTGCAGCGACTGAAAGAATGTGGCACAGACACAATTTGGGATTTGATGTCAGTACGCATGACCATATCTGTGGTAAAGCTATTTTTAAAAGAATGAAGAATGTATAAAGAACGCGTTTCTCTACTGAATACGGTTTACTGTTTAGAAAGAGAAGAGTTTTCATTCACAAATTGTCATCAAGCTGCCCGACCCCCCCCCCAACATGAAGGTTCCTTCGCCTCACTGTGTGGAGGTGACTAGTCCTGTTTGTGTTCACATGCCTTCTGTGTGTGTGTGTGTGTGTGTGTGTGTGTGTGTGTGTGTGTGTGTGTGTGTGTGTGTGTTTGTCTGTCTGTCTGTGTGTGTGTATGCACAGCTAGAGTTTGCTCTGTTTCACCAGCCAGAGCAGACATGGCTGCTTCCTGCTCTCCAGGCCTCCGGGTCAGGACCCCGTAGCTGGCGTTATGAGGTTTAATACTTCAACCATTCAATCATTAAGGCGTTTTATGCAGGCTGGCCCCGGTCTTCTTCAGCTCGTAAAAAAATAATATTTGTCTTTCCAACTGCACAGTGCACCACAAAATCCTCATGTTTTATTTCAGTCGGTGCAGTAAAACCCTGTTCTTTCCCCCACCAGCTCCCTTCCACCTCAAGCTGCTGCTCTTGTTCTCCAACTCTGTGTGTGTGTGTGTGTGTGTGTGTGTGTGTGTGTGTGTGTGTGTGTGTGTGTGTGTGTGTGTGTGTCTGTGTCTGTGTCTGTGTGCGTGTGTGTGCGTGTGCGTGTGCGTGTGCGTGTGCGCGCGCACACCAAACACAATGATTGGAGGAAAAGGTCAAGGCTGCATGAAATTGCAAGGAAAGTATTTTATGCTCTTTGAATTCCCTGTCGGGGAAAAAGAAAGGTGAGGAAAGCGAGGGAAGAGGAGAAGAGAGGGAAGAGAGAAGGAGAGGAAAGCAGAGCAGATGAGAGGTGAGGCAAGAAAAGAGGAGGAGGAGTAGAGGAGGAAGGGGGCTAAGAATGTTTGTCTTGCCACCTGTCTGAAACCATACTGGGCCTTGTTGCCCAGAGCCACATGGAGAGTGGCAGGCGGGTTTTAGGTGGTTGATGTGACAGGAGTTGTTGTAGCGGCTGAATGGCTTGGAAGTGTAAGGAGAGCAGGAAAAGGGCTATTGAGGCAGCAGCAAATGGAGATTCCAGTAGAACTGAGGGCTTGACCTGCTCTCAGCTGGACCCATAACTGAGATTAACCCTGCAATACAGAGAAAGAGGCCTCCTATCACAGGGAATCGTTGCTGACAGCTTAACACCGTCGAGCCCAACGAGTGCTGGCTGCTGTGGCTCAGCAGTGCACACACAGCAGGCACAGCAGTGCACACACTTCAGGTTCAACGGTGCACACACAGCAGGCTCAACGGTGTACACACAGCAGGCACAGTGGTGCACACACAGCAGGCTCAGTGGTGCACACACAGCAGGCTCAACGGTGTACACACAGCAGGCTCAACAGTGCACACACAGCAGGCACAGCAGTGCACACACTTCAGGTTCAACGGTGCACACACAGCAGGCTCAGCGGTGTACACACAGCAGGTTCAACGGTGCACACACAGCAGGCACAGCAGTGCACACACTTCAGGTTCAACGGTGCACACACAGCAGGCTCAGCGGTGCACACACAGCAGGCTCAGCGGTGCACACACAGCAGGCTCAACGGTGTACACACAGCAGGCTCAACGGTGTACACACAGCAGGCACAGCGGTGTACACACAGCAGGCTCAACGGTGTACACACAGCAGGCTCAACGGTGCACACACAGCAGGCCCAGCGGTGTACACACGGCAGGCTCGGCGTTGCACACACGGCAGGCTCGGCGGTGCACACACAGCAGGCTCAGCGGTGCACACAGAGCACGCTCGGCGGTGCACACACAGCAGGCTCAACGGTGTACACACAGCAGGCACAGTGGTGCACACACAGCAGGCTCAGTGGTGCACACACAGCAGGCTCAACGGTGTACACACAGCAGGCTCAACAGTGCACACACAGCAGGCACAGCAGTGCACACACTTCAGGTTCAACGGTGCACACACAGCAGGCTCAGCGGTGTACACACAGCAGGTTCAACGGTGCACACACAGCAGGCACAGCAGTGCACACACTTCAGGTTCAACGGTGCACACACAGCAGGCTCAGCGGTGCACACACAGCAGGCTCAGCGGTGCACACACAGCAGGCTCAACGGTGTACACACAGCAGGCTCAACGGTGTACACACAGCAGGCACAGCGGTGTACACACAGCAGGCTCAACGGTGTACACACAGCAGGCTCAACGGTGCACACACAGCAGGCCCAGCGGTGTACACACGGCAGGCTCGGCGTTGCACACACGGCAGGCTCGGCGGTGCACACACAGCAGGCTCAGCGGTGCACACAGAGCACGCTCGGCGGTGCACACACAGCAGGTTCAACGGTGTACACACAGCAGGCTCAGCAGTGCACACACAGCAGGCTCATACAGGCTGCTGATCATCACCATTGCCTATTTAAGACGTTTTCATTCCAGCACTTTTTTGTGTGTGCAAGCAATCCAGAAGTATCATAACAATATTTCACAGAGACTTGAAATAAAACAAATTACATTCATTCAATCACTTGACTCACTTTAGTTAACATATTGTAGATGTGTACACTCGTTAGCCCGGTAGCTAACGGGTTGAACCCTTTAGTTTACTGCCCGTGATGCGGGAGACCCGCGTTCGCTTCCCGACTGCCCCCCGGATTCACTACATTGGTGTCAGAAGTGGGATGTTGAGTCCGTGAGGCCATCGGAAGCGCGTGCGCCTAGAGGCTTGAGGGAGCTGGTATGCTGAAGCGCTTCCCGAAGGAGGTGGGTAGTGCAACGGCCCCGGATGACTAGACTCGCTCGCCCGTTGGCTAACGGATCGGACCCTTGAGTTGTCTGGTTAGTACAGTCTGCCCCCTGAATCCGCCACAATATTATAACGGAATATTAAAAAACCGAGGAGCCAGTGGCTCGTGAGGTCGAGCAGGTTGTCTGATAACTGGAGGGTTGCCGGTTCGAGCTTTGGCTCATCCTTGCAAAAATATCGAGGTGTCCCTGAGCAAGACTCCTACCGGCCCCGATAAGCTTGTTGTTACCTTGCATGGTTGACGCCGCCATCTGTGTGTGTGAGAATGTGAGGCTTTCATTTATTGTAATGCGCTTTGAGTGGCTGCTGCAGCTGAAAAGGTGCTGAGTAAATGCACCCTATGTTAGGGTTTGTGGAAGACCCCAAGCGCACGACACCAGACATAGATGGGGTTAGCCGAAAACTGGCGTACTTTATTCCTTACGCGTACAAATAGTTAAACATAGGAAGGCAATGAGCGACAAGGAAAAAAACGGAAAGTCCAAGGGGGGAAAGGCTCGCGGGTAATCCAAACGGGAACACGGCAGGATACTTCCACGGGGAAACTTTGCAAGGGAAAAACATGAACCAAGGGCTGGGATGAGTTCGTAGAGAAAAGGACCGTGGAAGGAGAGTAGCCGCTACTGCGGGTGCGGGGAGGTTACAACACGAACTGACAACGGGCACTTGGGAGGCCACCAAATTTAAGCCCAGCCCTGATGACTAAGCCCGGCCCTGACGAGCCGATTGGCTGCCGGCGCGGGGTGGGCGGGCCACGGCGCGGGGTGAGCGAGCCATAACACTCTAGTTACCCTTATTACAGTAGTCAATATAATGTACAACATTCCACTCATTAACGTCTTGCACAAGAGGTCTCCTCTATCTAAAGATGGAGAACATGTACACATCCAGTTCTTATATTTTCACTTGTGATGTGTTGATTTGTTTTTTGTTTGCAACCAAGCTGTCTCCAGTGTTTAATTTATCTTTTTAGAAGGAGTATCTCCTCGCCGTCTAACCGCAAAATTCCAATCATTTGAATTTATCCAAGACTCACCATCTCTTGCTCAGCCTGCAGACAGGCTCGGAGCTGCATGTGGTCCTGTGTGTAAAACTGAGTCATTAGCCACAAGTGTGCGTCTGTCACCACCTCGTTAACTAATCAAGCTAGCGACTAGGACAGACAGATGTCTATTAAGCTTAGTGGAAAACAGACGCACCATAGACAGAGAACACACACACACGTTTGGCCCCTCTCACACACACACATATATAGTGAATTCCGGGAGCAGCCGGGATCTCCGCCGAAGCTGGGACGCGAAGCTGGGTCGCCCGCACCACGGGCAACTGCGCTAACCAGCTGACTAAAGGGTCCGCCCCGTTAGCCAACCGGCTAGCAAGTCTAGTCATTCATGCTCGTTACACATACACGCATGCATGCATGCATGCATGCATACATACATACATACATACATACATACATACATACACACTGCAAAAACAGCGAAATACAATAGAGAAAAATTGTGACACCTGAATGCTATGTGTATTGTAATTGTGTGGTGAGTTGTAACATGGAACACCATGAGATGTGCTTTTCTGTACGTCTGATTATTCTGCATGCCTATCACCTCACACGCACACGCGCACATTATAAATAAGAACTTGTATTCTGAACTTTATTCTCATCTCATCTCATCTCATCTCATATCATATCATGTCATATCATATCATAACAGCACTTCATCTCATCTCATCTCATATCTCATCTCATAACATCATATCATCTCATCTCATAACATCATATCATAACACCACATCATCTCATCTCATCATATCTCATCTCATAACATCATATCATATCATAACACCAAATCATCTCATCTCATCATATCTCATCTCATAACATCATATCATCTCATAACATCATATCGTAACACCACATCATCTCATCTCATCTCATCATATCATCATATCTCATCTCATCTCATCTCATCATATCTCATCTCATAATATCATATCATCTCATCTCATTATATCTCATCTCATCTCATAACATCATATCATCGCATATCATCTCATATCATATCATATCATAACACCACATCATCGCATATCATCTCATCTCATCATATCATAACACCACATCATCGCATCTCATCTCATCATATATCATCTCATAACGTCATCTCATCTCATCTCATCATATCATAACACCACATCATCTCATCTCATCTCATCTCGCTGCTGTCTTTTATAAATAGGTTTCTCGCCGTCTCTAGGCACTCGTGCTGCTGTTATTTGCCCCCCTCCACCTCCCCATCACCGCTTAAGTTCATTTCATTTCTTCATCAGCCTCATCATCTCAGCAGAAGTCATCAGCCGCCACCACGGGGGGGGGGGGGGGTCGTTATGCTGTCGTCAGGGCTCCATTAGAAAAATCTCTCTGTTGCGTCTAAGCACCAAAGACTTTCTTGACATGTCTCAATTTCCACTAAATCAACTGTTATGATAAACATTATCTTTACACGACCGGGTGACGTGGCGGTCTATTCCGTTGCCTACCAACACGGGGATCGCCGGTTCGAATCCCCCTTGTAACCTCCGACTTGGTAGGGCGTCCCTACAGACACAACTGGCCGTGTCTGCGGGTGGAAAGGCGGATGTAGGTACGTGTCCTGATCGCTGCACTAGCGCCTCCTCTAGTCCTTCGGGGGTGGGGGTGGGAGGGACTGGGGGGAATAGCGTGATCCTCCCACGCGCTACGTCCCCCTGGTGAAACTTCTCACTGTCAGGTGAGAAGAAGCGGCTGGTGACTCCACATGTGTCGGAGGAGGCATCTGCAGCCGTCCCCGGGTGGGCAGAGGGGGTGGAGCAGCGACCGGGATGACTCGGAAGAGTGGGGTAATTGGCCGGGTACAATTAGGGAGAAAAAAAGGGGGGGTCCAAAAAAAAGAAAAAAATCATTATCTTTACTTCATTTGCTTTGTCTCTCCTGATCAAATTACTATTATTACTATCACCTCTGCGATCGATACGTCGGGGATAATGTGCACATTATCCCCGACGTATCGATCACCAGCCTGTCAGATCATCAGCCTGTCAGGGTTTATTTTGCCATAATGACCGGCTCGCTCTCCATTACCCCGCTTATTACTCGGCCACTTACTGAGGCAATCAATAATTTAACACAAAATATTGATTTGAACATTATTTTATTGCCTCCACTCAAAGAATAGATTTCGATAGTCCGTTATAACTGCGTCCATAGCAACAGTCTGTTATTCAGACCGTAGAATATCGTAACTGACCAATCAGAATCGAGTATTCAACAAAGCCGTGTAATAATTGTGTTAATATTGTGTTTCAGTTTATTACAAAATGTTGTATGTTGTATTTTGAGACCATAAAGCAGCATTGACTTTGAATTTGAGAACATCCTGAATACCCCTCTCCCTTCCGTCTCTCTCGCTCGCTTGCTCTCCCCCTCTCTCACTCTCTTTATCCCCCCCCCTCTCTCTCCCTCTCCCTCTCCCTCTCACTCTCTCTGCCTCGCTCTCTCCCTTCCCGCTTCCTCTCTCTGTCTCTATCTCTGTCTGTCTGTCTGTCTGTCTGTCTGTCTGTCTGTCTGTCTGTCTGTCTGTCTGTCTGTCTGTCTGTCTGTCTCTCTTTCTTTCTCTCGCGCTCTTTCTCTCTTTCGCTCTCTCTCTCTCTCTCTCCCCTCTCCCTCTCTCTATATATGTCTACCCCTCTCTCCCCCCTCTCCCCCTCTCTCTGCCTCGCTCTCTCCCTCCCCGCTTCCTCTCTCTGTCTCTCTGTCTGTCTGTCTTGCTGTCTCTCTCTTTCTTACTCGCTGTCTTTCTCGCTTCCCCTCTCCCCCTCTCTCTATATATATGTCTCCCCCTCTCTCCCCCTCTCTCTGCCTCGCTCTCTCCCTCCTCTCTTTTTCTCGCTGTCTCTATCGCTGTCTGTCTGTCTGTCTGTCTGTCTGTCTGTCTGTCTGTCTGTCTGTCTGTCTGTCTGTCTGTCTGTCTGTCTGTCTGTCTGTCTGTCTGTCTGTCTGTCTGTCTCTGCCCTGTTACAAACTCAGACAACGTGTGAGCTGTGTGATAGGTGCCTCCTATATATAAGTCCCTCACACGTGGGTTTTGTGATTGGGTGCGCGCTATGAGGCAACATGACAACAGGAACGCATCCTCCTCTCAGTGGGTGATGATCTGCAGGCGCTGTAACGACGAGGGGACCTGTAAGAAACAGCCAGCCTTGGGGTATTGCCTATGAAACATTAACTCCTGTCCTCGGCTCTCTGCTTTTTACCACCTGACTTTTAAAGCACTAAATTCCAACCTCTCTCCACCTCTGTCCCTCCCTCCCCCTGCCGTGCATCTGTCCTCTCTGTCCTCTGCCCCCCCCCATCCTTCTTGTCCTCTTTACATGGCTGTTTTCCTCTCTTCGCCATCTCGCTCGCTTTATTCCCCCCTTCTTCCTCTCTCTCCACCTTGTTCTGAGATCTATCGGGGGGTCTTTCCGCACACACACACACACACACTATTAGCCACGGCGAGGAGAGGTGTCTTTACGCATGCGCAATAATCCAGGTACGTTTCATCACGCGTCTAAGTGACCTGTTCAGTCTCACCTGTCTGCAGGTATCCCCACCCTTATAAACAATACAGTGGCGTAACGGCCTGGACACCTGCAAGTCAGCTGAGCCTGAACGGGTCACATGGATGCGTGATGACACGTTTCTGTCGATACACATTGTGTCCAGATGACCTGATTCAACCTTCTGGAATGAGGAGAGGTGTTATATTTTACACCGTTTCAGACTTTGACACCATATAAATCTCTTATCTGCAGCTACTGCACAGTAAAAATACAGTATGCGTCCTTCTATCTATCTATCTATCTATCTATCTATCTATCTATCTATCTATCTATCTATCTATCTATCTATCTATCTATCTATCTATCTATCTATCTATCTATCTATCTATCTATCTATCTATCTATCTATCTATCTATCTATCTATCTTTTTATCTATCTTTTTATCTATCTTTTTATCTATCTATCTATCCATCTCTTTCTCAATTAATTTCAGTTCAATTCACTTAATTGAAAAAGTGAAACATTTGCATTGCCAAAGTATGGTCCACATAAAGGTTAACGTCCACATAAAGGTTAACGTTACATGAACAATGAATAAAAACACTGATGAAAAGCAACAGTCTGGTAAAATAAAAACAATGTTTAATCAAAATAATAATGGGATTGTTAATCACAGTAACAATAATAATAATAGCAGTTTCTCTGTCGCTCCCTGTCCTCATTAGCCCGACTCACCACCCCACTGTACCGCCCGCTATCACTGAACACGTGCCACTGGACACATGTAACACTGAAATCACTGAACGTATGTAACACTGAAATCACTGAACGTATGTAATACTGAACATATGTAACACTGAAATCACTGAACGTATGTAACACTGAAATCACTGAACGTATGTAACACTGAACATATGTAACACTGAACATATGTAACACTGAAATCACTGAACGTATGTAACACTGAACATATGTAACACTGAACATATGTAACACTGAAATCACTGAACGTATGTAACACTGAACATATGTAACACTGAACATATGTAACACTGAAATCACTGAACGTATGTAACACTGAACATATGTAACACTGAACATATGTAACACTGAAATCACTGAACATATGTAACACTGAACATATGTAACACTGAAATCACTGAACGTATGTAACACTGAAATCACTGAACACATGTAACACTGAACACATGTAACACTGAAATCACTGAACGTATGTAACATTGAACTCACTGAACGTATGTAGCACTGAACATATGTAACACTGAACGTATGTAACACTGAAATCACTGAACGTATGTACTACTGAACGTATGCAACACATGATCATATCCAGGTCTGTGGGAGACGCGTCCATGTGTCCAGCTGCCATATTTTCCTGCAGGGCGGCGAGGAACCTGACCTGCTGGTCCTGACCGTGTGGACTGGAATGACAAGTATCTGCAATTGCTGTACTCACATGTGTCCCTGTCCTGTCACACACACTTCCCTGTCTCTCTGACACACACACACACACACACACACACACACACACACACACACACACCCTTCTCTCTCTGACACACACACACACACCTCTCTCTCTGACACATACACACACACACACACACACACACCCCTCTCTCTCTGACACACACACACACACACACCTCTCTCTGACACACACACACACACACACACCCCTCTCTCTCTGACACACACACACACACACACACACACACATACACACACACACCTCTCTCTCTGACACACACACACACACATCCCTCTCTCTGACTCACACACACACACACCTCTCTCTGACACACACACACACACGCACACACACGCGCACACACACACACATCCCTCTCACTGACACACACACACATCTCTCTCACTCTCTCTCTCTCTCTCTCTCTCTCTCTCTCTCTCTCTCTCTCTCTCTCTCTCTCTCTCTCTCTCTCTCTCTCTCTCTCTCTCTCGACCTCTGCCTGCTCTCCCTCTGTGACTGTTGCTCAACTCCAGTTCAACTTCGCCATGGTTTGTCGGCATGAATGCTTCATGTGTAGTGTTAACCGCTGTTTACATACCAGGTGAATAAAGCGCGTAATAAAAGAGCGAGCAACTGCAGAACAATCATGTCGGGAACAGTTGCTAACGTCTAAAACCAAGATGTGATTCTCTCAGAAACATGTCAGCAACGAAACCACCGCGCATATAAAAGAACGGCTCAAAGATCATGTCAACACAAGACTGCTTTAATCATCATGGCAGGCACATATCTGTCTGTCATAGCTGCTGGTCCATCCGTCTGTCTGCCTGTCTCTGTCTGTCTGCCTGCCTGTCTCTCTGTCTTTTCTGTCTGTCTGTCTGTCTGTCTGTCCGTCCATCTACCTGACTGTCTGTCTGTCTCTCTGTCTGTCTGCCTGTCTGTCTGTCTGTCTGTCTGTCTGTCTGTCTGTCTGTCTGTCTGTCTGTCTGTCCGTCCATCTACCTGACTGTCTGTCTGCCTGTCTCGCTGTCTGTCTGCCTGTCTGTCTGTATGTATGTCCGTCTGTCCGTCCGTCTGTCTGTCTGCCCTGCCTATCTGTCTGTCTGTTCGTCCGTCAGTCAATCCATCCATCCGTCTATCCGTCCGCCTGTCTGTCTGTCTGTCTGTCTGTCTGTCTGTCTGTCTGTCTGTCTGTCTGTCTGTCTGTCTGTCTGTCCGTCCATCTATCTGTCTGTCTGTCTGTTTGTCCGTCCGTCCATCCATCCATCCAACTATCTGTCTGTCTGTATGTCTGTCCGTCTGTCCGTCCATTCATCCATCTTCTTGTCTGTCTGTCCATCAATCCATCTATCTGTCTGTCTGTCAGTGTGTCTGTCTGTTCATCCATCTGCCTATCTATTTGGCTCTCCATGTATCTTTCTACTTTTGCTCCAACCTTGATACACCTTGAAATCTCTCTCTCTCCCCCCACCCCCCCCCCCGGCTTAATTTATTACCCCGGTGACCTTTCCAGTGACCTGGCCCGGCTCTCCATGCCAGGCCAGCAGTGGTGAGCAGGAATGTCAGGGGCTCCGGGAGGACTCGTCCCCCTCTGGAAGCCGTTCCCCTGCGAGGGAAAACATTATGCTGCCTTTTATGATTCAGGGATACATTGTCTCACCTGTGTGTGCCTGCGGTAGTTTGATGACCTGGTGTAAAATAAGACAGGAGAGAGTCAGAGACAGAGAGCGAGAAGAAGAAAGGCAGAGACTGAGGTGGAGGAAGACAAACTATTTTTGTTAAATTAAGTTGAATTGAGAAACAGAGAGAGAGAGAGAGAGAGAGAGAGAGAGAGAGAGAGAGAGAGAGAGAGAGAGAGAGAGAAGAGAGAGAGAGAGAGAGAGAGAGAGAGAGAGAGAGGAGAGAGATGTCGTTATGATTATGGCAGTAAAGCCCTTTGACCCTTTCATTTGAATTAAGAAAGTGAGATCAGCACACAAAAACACATAAACACACAAACACATAAACACACAATCACACACACAAACACACGCACACGCATATGCGCGCGCGCGCGCACACACACACACGCAGCATATGTATTTAAGCATAGTATTAGTAGACCCGACAGAGAGAGAGGGAGAGAGAGAGAGAGAGAGAGAGAGAGAGAGAGAGAGAGAGAGAGAGAGAGAGAGAGAGAGAGAGAGAGAGAGAGAGAGAGAGAGAGAGAGAGAGAGAGAGAGAGAGAAGACCATGACTTGCTTACTATTATGAGCTCTATTACTATGTTATTATCGTGTATATGTTGGTATTGTTCAATTTATGCTGAGGCAATAATTACAAAAAATAAACATTATTTCATCCGAATAAAACAACATTGAACTGAGCCAAACTGAACTGAGAGATAGAGAGATACCAAGATAGAGAGATGGACAGATAGAGAGATAGAGTGATAGAGACAGAGATAGAGAGATGGAGAAATGGCAACATAGAGAGATGGAGAGATAGGGGGCTGGAGAGATATAGAGAGAGAGAGAGCGCTAGAGAAATACAGCGATGGAGAGATAGAGAGATGGCACGATAGAGAGATAGAGAGAGAGAGAGGGGTGGAGAGATAGAGAGATAGCAAGATAGATAGATGGAGAGATAGAGGGCAGAAGAGATAGAGAGATAGATGGAGAGCTAGAGAGATACAGCGATGGAGAGATAGAGAGATGGCACGATAGAGAGAGAGAGAGAGAGAGAGAGAGAGAGAGAGAGAGAGAGAGAGAGAGAGAGAGAGAGAGAGAGAGAGAGAGAGAGAGAGAGAGAGAGAGAGAGAGAGAGAGAGAGAGAGACAGGTGGAGAGATAGAGAGATAGAGAGATAGCAAGATAGAGAGATGGCGAGATAGAGGGCAGAAGAGATAGAGAGATAGATGGAGAGATAGAGAGATAGAGCGATGGAGAGATAGACAGATGGCACGATAGAGAGATAGAGAGATGGAGAGCTAGAGAGAGGGAGGGGTGGAAAGATAGAGAGGAAGAGAGACGGAACGATAGAGAGGTAGGCCAAGAGAACAGACAAGGATGAATACAGAAACACAGAACCCGCTTGGAACGTTATCAGTGGATTAGATGGCCATTATCGGTTGTCATCAGACCATAAATATAAGATGGTATGGGTCTACTCTACCTCTTCATTGGCTCAGTAGGCCGTTATCATCGATTCGTTCATTTGATCACAGCCAAGGCTCTGATCACGGCACGTGCGTCCACCTCACCGTTTCTTTGCAGCAAAAACTAACCCTAACCCCTAACCCTAACCCCTAACCCTAACCCCTAACCCTAACCCTAACTCCTAACCCTAACCCCTAAACCTCACTCTAAGCTTAACCCTAACCCCTAACCCTAACCCTAGCGCATTTTAATGCAGAAACCATCTTAAAATATTGCATTTTCAACTGAGAATAAAAGATAAGTCAGCCGTTTAACGTTAGTTTGTTCTCGCTGCAAAGAAACAGAGACATGGACGCACGTAACGGGATCAGAGCCTTGGCTGGGATCAAATGAACAAATCGATGATAACGGCCTACTGAGCCAATGAGGAGGGAGAATAGGCCCAGACTATCTCATATCTATGGTCTGATGACAACTGATAACGGCCATTTAATCCACTGATAACATTCGAAGTAGGTATTCTATGCTTCTGCCAGTTCTACCTATTACTTTTCTTTCTTTCTTTCTTTCTTTTGGTACTCTGTTGACCGGTTTTGCTGTCACCTGCTTTGGCAACATTGTAATTAATGCAGTCATGCCAATAAAGCATCACTGAATTGAATCGAATATAATTGAGTAAGAGGACACATTGAGGGGACAGATGGAGAGACAGAGAGAGAGAGAGAGAAAGAGAGAGAGAGAGACTGACAGAGAGAGAGACACTGAAAGAGAGAGAGACAGAATGACAAAGAGAGTGAGAGAGAGAGAGAGAGAGAGAGAGAGAGAGAGAGAGAGAGAGAGAGAGAGAGAGAGAGAGAGAGAGAGAGACTGACAGAGAGAGAGAGACTGACAGAGAGAGAGAGAGAGAGGACACATATTGCCATTGTTGTTGTTTAATATCATAATCATTGTTGCTGTTGCTGTTATTACAATCATTGTTGCATTGTGTTGTTGTTGTTTTACATGCTTTGGCAATATGTACACAAACGTATGTCATGCCAATAAAGCAAATATTGAATTGAACTGAATTGAATTGAGAGGGACTGACATAAAGAGAGAGAGAGAGAGAAAGAGAGAGCGAGAACCTGACAGAGGGAGAGAGACAGACAGACTGACTGACACAGAGACAGAGACTGACAGAGAGACAGAGACTAACAGAGAGAGAGACTGACAGAGGAAGAGAGGGAGACAGACAGGCTGACTAACAGAGAGAGACTTACGGAGCGAGAGAGACAGAGAGCGACAGACTAACCAGAGAGAAACTGACAGAGGAAGAGAGGGAGACAGACTGACTGACAGACAGAAAGAGAGACAGAGAGACAGAGAGAGACAGAGAGTGTAATGGAACGGTTTCCTTTATTTTTAGAGCCTCCCTGCCACTAGGGGCATCGTTCCATTCTCTTTAGAGTCTTTTGCCTTCTAGTGGCATAGATAATCAACAGTCAACAGTCTGTTCGATCCTCTAGGCTTCCTTGTCCCTGTGACTATCAAAGGAAGACTCCTTCTCAGAGAGCTTTCCAACAGTGACCTTGAGTGGGATAGCCCCCTGCCCCAGGACATGTGTGATGACTGGAGAAGATGGCAAGATTCGCTACAGGATCTTCAGGAACTGCATGTTCCTCGCACTTATGCATCCTTCTCCATCTCACAAGCCAAGGCTACTGAGCTTAGTGTATTTTCAGATGTCTCAGTCAAGGCTATAGCTGCAGTGGCTTACCTGAAAGTCACACGTCAAGATGTCCACAGTGAAGTCGGCTTCATTCTGGGTAAGACCAAGCTGGCTCCAGTACCAGAGCTCACCATTCCCAGACTGGAGCTCTGCGCCACTGTGCTTGCTGTGAAATTGTCAGAGCTCCTCACAGAAGAACTCGACAAGAAGGTAGACAAAACTACATTCTACACTGACAGCAAAGTGGTGTTAGGATACATCAACAATCCGAATAGGACATTCTATGTATATGTCAATAATCGCGTGCAGAGAATTAAGCAGTCTTCTCTACCAGACCAGTGGAGGTACGTTTCAAAGGAGCACAACCCCGCTGACCATGGCTCTCGGTCTGTGGCAGCAGGGAACCTTGCCAGTATCACATGGCTGTATGGTCCAGCATGCCTTCTGCAGCCTGAGAGTAACACCCCTGAAGAAGGCCCATTTCAACTCATTGACCCAGAGTCAGATGTGGAAATTCGCTCTAAGGTGACAGTGCTTGCCACTACAGTGTCTACAAGTCATTTGGGTTCAGCACACTTTGAACAATTTTCACAGTAGACCACCCTCGTCAAAGCTGTAGTCCGCCTTCATCACCTGCTTATCTGTCACCATCATGCAGCCATAAAGCATCAGAGAAGACACCTAACTGAGGGAGCTGTAAGAGCAAGTGGTTTATGGGTAGTAGGAGCAAAGAGAGCTATCAGCAGCATCATCCACAGATGCGTGACTTGATCCTTCATTTTCTTATGTTGGGCTTGATGTATTCGGACCATGGGAGGTCATTGCACGCCGTACGAAAGGTGGACAAGCCAACAGTAAGAGATGGGCGGTTCTGTTTACGTGCATGTCCACTAGAGCTGTTCATATAGAGGTGATTGAAACTATGAGCTCCTCTAGCTTCATCAATGCACTTTGCAGATTCTTCGCGAGCAGAGGTCCAGCGAAGCAGCTGCGGTTTGACTGCGGGACCAACTTTGTCGGTGCGTCCAGGGAACTGAAGCTGGATCCTCTGAGTCCTGGTGAGACCAGTGTGAAAAACCACCTACTAGGCCAGAGATGTTCTTGGGTGTTCAACCCACCTCACCCATCTCACATGGGTGGCAGATGGGAGCGCATGATAGGTATTGCGCGGCGCATTCTCGACTCAGTGCTCCTACAAACTGGACACTCTAGGCTGACTCACGAGGCTCTGACAACGTTAATGGCTGAAGTCACAGCTATTATTAATGCAAGACCTCTAGTGCCTGTCTCCTCTGACCCAGAAGCACCTCTGATCCTGACCCCTGCAGTTCTCCTCACCCAAAAGTTCGGTGTAGCCTTACCTCCCCCTGGAGACTTCACCAAGTGCAACATGTTTAAGCATCACTGGAAGAGGGTTCAAGTTCTTGCTGACACCTTCTGGGCTTGATGGCAGAAAGAGTATCTCAACACACTTCAGAGACGTCAAAAGTGGCAGCTAAACAGGCCAAACCTGAAGGAAGAGGATATTGTTCTTCTGTAAGATAAGCAAATAAGAAGAAATGAATGGCCAACGGATGTCATTGTGAAGGCTTTCCCAAGCAAAGATGGAGTAGTCAGGAAAGTGTAGGTCAAGCTTACCCGTCACAAGACTACTAAGACTTTCTCCAGACCCATCTCAGGGTGTATTCTTCTCTTGTCTCCAGAAGATTAGATTATGTAAATGTTTACTGTGGCATTTCAAATAATGCCAGCTGGGGAGTGTAATGGAACGGTTTCCTTTATTTTTAGAGCCTCCCTGCCACTAGGGGCATGGTTCCATTATCTTTAGAGTCTTTTGCCTTCTAGTGGCATAGATAAGTACTGCAGTTTCAGCTACTTCCTTTTCCTGTGACAACAAGAAAATGGTGTGACAACACAGCAATATTCATGCTCCATCATTAGCCATCACCTAGTTTCTACCCCTTTGGGTGGCAATATCTGTAAGTAAAGCTATTATCCACCATTACTAGAATCTTTATTTTTGAAGTATTTTTTACATATTTTCTACAGTTTGTATAATTTTGGTAACATGTATGACAGCACATTTTAATGATGGCATTCGGGCTATACTTTTGATGCTAGCGTAAATACAGTGTTCAATGCTATACCTGATTAGTTACAACTTACATTTTATTCCTGCAAAGAAAATGTTAGTTTTATACTTACCTTTGTTTCCTGAAAAATAGAGGATCAGTTGTCCTAACTGTAACTCTAGATTGAGTAAGATATTTTGTATTGTATACTGATGTCTGCTTTTCTGTATGTTTATTTTCAGGTTCACACTTCCTTGTTATTAAATCCCGTCCATATACAACCCCGGTCTGTTCCTTGGAGGATATGATGCAAGGGAGAGTTTAGCTGGCTGTAAAACCTAATATAGGACAAGAGTCACATTGGGTGTAGCAGTACAAAGAGAGGCAGAGAGAGGGATAGAGAGAGAGAGACAGGGAGACACACACACAGACAGACAGACAGACAGACAGACAGACAGACAGACAGACAGACAGACAGACAGAGGCAGGGATAGAGATAGAGATAGAGACAGAGACAGAGAGAGGGAGAGAGAGGGGGAGAGAGGGGGAGCGAGGGGGAGCGGGGCTAGTGTTTGGGAGGGGGGTATGAAGCGGCAGGGTATAGCGTATCAGGTCCGGGTCGGGTTGCAGCTCCAGTCTTGTCTCCTAGGCCCCGCGTGGCCGCACGGCCGCCGTGGGTTCGAGCAGGATGGGGTTAGTCGTCAGAACGGGAGCCGGGGCTCCGCTCCCGGTGCCAAAACCACTCGGACTCTACAGCACGTGGAACCTGCGAACACGACACCGCCGCTGGGTGGAAGACAACATGCAGGACCAATTGTTCCCCTGTCCCGGCCCATCTGACATGAATGTTCTCACTCACACATCGCTTGATCTTGTTGATCCGTTCCCTGTTCCTGCCAGGTCTGGATTTTCCCCTCTCACAAACACACGACCCCTCCTCTTCCCCACATGGATCAAAGTCTTCCTCATGTCAACATTTTAGAAGAGAGAAAAAATCCTTTCTGTTTTGTAACAAACGCTTTATTTTGACTGTGTTTAATTACCTTTATGTGTATTGAACAGCGACTGCCGTCAGAGAATCGGGGGGAGTAGAGGATGAAGAGGAGTTTGAACATGGCGGGGGGGGGGCGTGGAGGTGGGTGAAGATGCTCTGTGTGGGACAGGAAGGCTTAGATATGGAAAGATGGAGACAAAGCATGTGTCTTTGTTTGATCTGTAGTGGCAGGGTGACAGGCGGGGGGACAGGCCGGGGGGACAGGCTGGGGGGACAGGCCGGGTGTACCGTGGTTGGATGATGCCCATATTATTGCTACAGCATGCTACATGAAGAATGATATGGATGGATGGATGGATGGATGGATGGATGGATGGATGGATGGATGGATGGATGGATGGATGGATGGATGGATGGATGATAAACCTACTGACTATATGAGTCAATGAATGAATGTGTCAGTGAGTTTGTGAGCGTTCAGTCATTGATCGATCAATCAGTCAGTCAATTGATCGATCGATCAATCAATCAGTCAGTCAATCAAGCAATCAATCAAGCAATCAATCATTCAGTCTGTGTGTCTGTCTGTCAGTCAGTCGGTTAATCAATCAATCAGTCAGTCAGTCAGTCGGGCAATCAATCATCAATCAAATAATCAAACAATCAATCAATCTAGCAATTAATCAATCTAGCCACCAATCAATCAATCAGTCAGTCGGTGAGTCAGTCAATCAATCAATTAGTCAGTCAGTCGATCAATATAGCAACTAATCAATCTAGCCACCAATCAATCAATCAGTCAATCAATCAATCAATCAATCAATCAATCGATAGATCAATCAATCAGCCCTCAATCCATCACTTCAGCTTTTCCACAAAGGCGGAGTCATTCCCAGCAGTGAGTAGTCCGCTTTTGGGCTCTTCAATGAACTCGACTGCGCGCGCTGTATTAGTCCCAGCGAGGGTCTGTACTGAAGTCAGACTCTGGGGTTTTCCCTGTGTACTGCTCGGGTTTTGCCTGTGTACTGCTCGGGTTTTGCCTGTGTACTGCCTGTGTATTAAGGCGGGTGTTTTATAGGCGGCAGGGATGAGTTATACTACCTCGCTACAGCCTGTTGTTTTACTACCCGCGCTGCTGCTCAATTAGAAGAGTCATGTCGGTCTGCACCTCATTCTGCAAACCGTAAAGAGCGAAACCTCAGAGAACGTGCCTGAGTGAGCACTGCGTGGGGGGGGGGGCGCCCTGGGGGAGGGGCTGATCCAAACATGGCGACATGAGGGATCAGGACTGCTCTCAGGGAAAAGCTGCCATTGGTAAATACTTACTGTCTCGAGCTGCGTGTGCGTGTGCACGCGTCTGTGCGTGTGGACGTGCATGTGCGTGTCTTTACTATCTCTCTCTGCCTCTCAATTGCACGCATGCACGCGCACGCGCATATACTCAGAAACACAAACCGCTCCCTTCTCATCTGTCTCTCCTTCCTCCCCCTGCCTCCCTGTCTCTCCTTCCTCCCCCTCCCTCCCTGTCTCTCCTTCCTCCCCCTGCCTCTCTGTCTCTCTCATTCCTCCCCCTGCCTCCCTGTCTCTCCTTCCTCCCCCTGCCTCTCTGTCTCTCTCATTCCTCCCCCTGCCTCCCTGTCTCTCCTTCCTCCCCCTGCCTCTCTGTCTCTCCTTCCTCCCCCTGCCTCTCTGTCTCTCCTTCCTCCCCCTGCCTCCCTGTCTCTCCTTCCTCCCCCTGCCTCTCTGTCTCGCCTTCCTCCCCCTGCCTCCCTTCCTCTCTCAGTGCTCACATTCATGTTGTAACAACTCGTAAAGGAAGGGGACTTTGACCCCCCTCCCTCCCACCCCCCTCAATAAAACAGCCCCTAGCATCCGTGATTCAGCTCGTAGAGGGCTGAGGCAACGTCCACACCCCGACAGCACTACTGGACCACGTGCTCATGCACCGCCAACCAGGTTTATCCCCCTAAAGCCACCGCGTGTCGTTCATTGAAGGAGAAAACACGGACTCCTATTGGCAAGTTTCTCCATTCCGCCATCCTCTGTGTCCACTTAATCACTGCACGCACCGCTCGGGAGAATCCGGCACGGCACACATCCCACCCAGTCCACCACAGGCCCACATACACAACCCCCCCCCCCCTGATACGTCCGAACAGTCTAGTCTCATCTGCTGAAATACGCGCACATGCACGCACGTGGAGAAGACGCAGACTCCACACAGCAGGGCTGGCAGGGAACGCTGGACACGTGCCATGCCCGTGCTGACCGCTGAGCCCCCTTACGTCATTAGATAACACGCCTCACAACGGAATTTAAAGGGTTCCCCCATATGACTTACCTGCAACATTCACCTCCTGCCAGCAACATTTTAACACTTGGATTTGGGGGCGTCCGGAAAGCCTTTTTAGTCTATTCCGTTGCCTACCAACACGGGTATCGCCGGTTCGAATCCCCGTGTTACCTCCGGCTTGGTCGGGCGTGCCTACAGACACAATTGGCCGTGTCTGCGGGTGGGAAGCAGGGCGTGGGTATGTGTCCTGGTCGCTGCACTAGCGCCTCCTCTGGTCGGTTGGGGCGCCTTTCGCGGGGGGGGGACTAGGGGGAATAGCATGACCCTCCCACGCGCTACGTCCCCCTGGTAAAACTCCTCACTGTCAGGGGAAAAGAAGCGGCTGGCGACTCCACATGTATGAGTGGAGGCATGTGGTAGTCTGCAGCCCTCCCCGCCCGGCAGAGGGGGTGGAGCAGAGACCGGAACGGCTCGGAAGAGTGGGGTAATGGCCGGGTACAACTGGGGAGAAAAAGTGGGTGAAAAAGGCATGTAACCCGTCCTAACCCGTCCTAGCTGTGTAGCTGGGAGCAGTGGGCAGCCGCTGCGCAGCACCTGGGGACCAGCTCCAGTTCGTCTTGCCATGCCTTGCTCAGGGGCACAGACAGGAGTATTAACCCTAACATGCGTGTCTTTTGATGGGGTCGCCGTGCATCCGGTACAGGGTCTACAAGACGGTTTTATTCTTACTTCGTGTTGAATTCACAGCAGAAATCTCCGCTGGGCACCATTACAGACACGCTGCAGCCGGGCTGACCGCTGAACACACACACACACACACACACACACACACACACACACACACACACACACACACAAGAGATCCGAGCTACAGCCGCCTCATCCTGCCCCATCATGACTTTTATATGGACACAGCGATGACCCCCCCACACACACACACACATACACACACACACATACACACACACAAACACACACACACACACAAACACACACAAACACACACACACACACATACATACAGACACACATACACACACACAAACACACACACACACACAAACACACACACAAACACACACATACATACACACTCAAACATACACACATACACACACACAAACACACACACACAAACACACACACATACACACAAACAAACACACACACACAAACACACACACACACACACAAACACACACACACACAAACACACACACACAAACACACACACACACAAACACACACACACACACACAAACACACACACACACAAACACACACACACAAACACACACACACACCAAAAAAACAAACAAAACAGAAAACCTCCATGGACCGCTACACTACAACTGACACACAACCTGACGTTTGTGTAGAATGCAGGTATTATCGGAGAAATGTGTAAAATGAAACAGCCCAGATGGAGCACGTCTTATCACGTGTAAGGAGCCATCGGACGGCTTCCTCTTTATCTTGAGCATCATCCTCATCGTCATTAAACACAACATCCGGCTAGAAGTGACTGCCGTGCACCCTCAGCCATACTATGAGCTGATGGTGCTGCACCTTCACAGACGACACACACCTAGTCTCTGTTGCTGTGTGTACAGCGCATGCACGCGTGTGTGTGTGTCTGTGTGTGTGTGTGTGTGTGTGTGTGTGTGTGTGCGCATTATCGTTGCATTTTTACCTCTGTCCGCTTTACATACGTCACCTTGAGCGTCACAGTCAAACAAACGAGCCAGCGGCGCAGCGGATGCTGGCCGTGACCTGTCGTCTGTGACCTGTCGTCTGTGACCTGTCGTCTGTAACCTGTCGTCTGTCTTCCTGTTGCTGCCTGAGCAACAGCACCTCGTGCAGCAACAACACCGACAAATTCATCTTTAACGAGCACGTGTCTGTGAACAACTTCCACACAAAGAAGCTTCCCCAGAGTAGCGGAGTCAGACCGACGCCCGCTTCCTGTGCCGCTCCTCAGCAGCAGCGCCCCTGCTGCCCCGTCACTCGCTCCTGTAGACACAAGCAGGCCTGCTCCCTGGCTCAGGAGGTAGAGTGGGCCATCTAGAGTATTGGGAGGTTGCTGGTTCGATCCCCGGCTCCTCCAGAGAGCGTGTCTAAGTGTCCTTGAGCAAGGCACTGAACCCTGCAGGCAACTTGCATGGCAGCCTGCACCATCAGTGTATGAATGTGTGTGTGTGAATGGGAGACATACACTGTAAAGTGCTTTGACTGGTCGGTAGACTAGAAAAGCGCTGTATAAATGAGTCCATTTGCTTATTATTATTATTGTTGTTATTATTATTGCTATTATTATTATTATTACCTTCCCTGAGAAAGACTGACAGGAAGTAATGTCATTTATAATAATATCATCAATCATATCATCAGTCAACAGGCCCCCTATTTTATATATATATATATATATATATATATATATATACACTACCGTTCAAAAGTTTGGGATCACCCAAACAATTTTGTGTTTTCCATGAAAAGTCACACTTATTCACCACCATATGTTGTGAAATGAATAGAAAATAGAGTCAAGACATTGACAAGGTTAGAAATAATGATTTGTATTTGAAATAAGATTTTTTTTACATCAAACTTTGCTTTCGTCAAAGAATCCTCCATTTGCAGCAATTACAGCATTGCAGACCTTTGGCATTCTAGCTGTTAATTTGTCGAGGTAATCTGGAGAAATTGCACCCCACGCTTCCAGAAGCAGCTCCACAAGTTGGATTGGTTGGATGGGCACTTCTTTGAGCAGATTGAGTTTCTGGAGCATCACATTTGTGGGGTCAATTAAACGCTCAAAATGGCCAGAAAAAGAGAACTTTCATCTGAAACTCGACAGTCTATTCTTGTTCTTAGAAATGAAGGCTATTCCATGCGAGAAATTGCTAAGAAATTGAAGATTTCCTACACCGGTGTGTACTACTCCCTTCAGAGGACAGCACAAACAGGCTCTAACAGGTACTATTTAATGAAGATGCCAGTTGGGGACCTGTGAGGCGTCTGTTTCTCAAACTAGAGACTCTAATGTACTTATCTTCTTGCTCAGTTGTGCAACGCGGCCTCCCACTTCTTTTTCTACTCTGGTTAGAGCCTGTTTGTGCTGTCCTCTGAAGGGAGTAGTACACACCGGTGTAGGAAATCTTCAATTTCTTAGCAATTTCTCGCATGGAATAGCCTTCATTTCTAAGAACAAGAATAGACTGTCGAGTTTCAGATGAAAGTTCTCTTTTTCTGGCCATTTTGAGCGTTTAATTGACCCCACAAATGTGATGCTCCAGAAACTCAATCTGCTCAAAGAAGTGCCCATCCAACCAATCCAACTTGTGGGAGCTGCTTCTGGAAGCGTGGGGTGCAATTTCTCCAGATTACCTCAACAAATTAACAGCTAGAATGCCAAAGGTCTGCAATGCTGTAATTGCTGCAAATGGAGGATTCTTTGACGAAAGCAAAGTTTGATGTAAAAAAAATCTTATTTCAAATACAAATCATTATTTCTAACCTTGTCAATGTCTTGACTCTATTTTCTATTCATTTCACAACATATGGTGGTGAATAAGTGTGACTTTTCATGGAAAACACAAAATTGTTTGGGTGATCCCAAACTTTTGAACGGTAGTGTATATATATATATATATATACAGTGCTGCTTGAAAGTATGTGAACCTCTTGAGCAGTTTAGATTTTTCTGTTGTTTTACCATGATTTTCTTATTCTATCATCACCAGTTTTTATGTATGAAATGTCAGATATATGTTTATCAGTTGCATGTACTTGTTTAGTGGGACTTGTTTAAGTAGCCTAAAAACTACATGAAACATGGAATTTAGGGTATGTGCAAAAGTAAGTGAACCCCCAGCTGCATTGGTTAAGTCAAGCAGGTAACAGACTCGGGTGAAACACATTTGGGGGCTTAATTAATCATTTAAGCAGACCAATGAAATGAGACATCCTTGGGAAAGGGTTTGGCCTGCACTAATTAAAAGAGAGAGGAAACCAACCAAACCACTGTGGTCCCATACAAATCAACAATGCCGAGAGCAAAGGAGATATCCGAGGACATGAAGAAGAGGGTAGTGATAGCCTATCAGTCTGGGTAGGGATATAAGACCATCTCCAAAAGATTCCAGCTCCATCCATCCACTGTAATACATATAATTTACAAATGGATGGCCGTCAACATGACAGCAACTCTGTCTAGAAGTGGACGCCCATCAAAACTATCACCCGGAAGCACCAGAAAAATAATAAATCAGGTAAAGGCCAACCCACACATCACCTCTAGAGAGTTGCAGACCTTTCTGGTAGCATCTGGGACAAATGTGC
>NC_079213.1:61670487-61721843 GCF_029633865.1 Lampris incognitus
CTTACAAAATCAACCGTCGGACCTTGTTGAGTATACTAGCCAGCTAAACTGGTCAATCCAATGACGTTGGAAACGTAGTTTACCTCCTAGTTTTGTAGGGAATGTTTGTCCGATATTGGCCGTCCAGTCCAGTGAGTATATTTCTGTTCTCTGTTCGTCTGATATTTTCCCACCAATATAATCCACAAAGTCGTGTGAAAACGTTTCCGAGGTAGAGGACGGCGGCGGGTCTGCTAACTCTGGCTCCGTTTCCGAGGAGGAGGGCAGTGGGTCTGCTAACACTTGCTGCGGAAAATCGGTAACGTTAGTGACCAGATCATCTGTAATGTTCTTGTTTTTCTTTTTTGAGTCGGTACACGTTGAAACAAAAAAATCACTGATTTTACGAATATTAACTTTACTGCTCTTGCCTGATTTACAGGCAGCTTTCGGCGGCTCCATTGCTTTTGAAAAGCAAACTATAGATCGACCATTTAGCTAGCATAACCAGTGGCAGGTTGCTTAGCTGACTCGTCAGACCCCTGAGCCAATCAAAAGCGTGCGATTTTATTTGTTTTACGAAACAGACCAATAAGATACATCATGTTTGGAAACAAATTACCTGACAGGTTTAATGCCTGTCAGTCACGATAGATGCAGTGTATGAGTAGGCTAGAGGGGCGGTGACAAATAATCAAAACGATAACTAAATAATTATTGGTGCTATTTCAGATGGGCCGTGGGGTTTCGGGGGGGGGGGGGTTCAGACACGAAAACCACCTACCTGGCTACGTGCCTGCCTGTGTGCACGTGTAGTCTGTCCTGCTGTCAGGTCTCCATGGTGGTCACGTGGCTCAGCTCCTGGGCTGTTCTGGTGGCATCTGGACGCTGCTTGGCATCCTCCTCATCATATTCTTCATGTATTTTATAATTCCATGATAATTCTATTATCCTCTTTCAATGTTGTATTGTGTAAATTGTGTAAATACAACATCGTTGCACGCTGTCCGTCTTGGGAGAGAGGTCACTCCTCTGTTGCTCTCTCTGAGGTTTCTTCCTATTTTTTCTCCCTGTTAAAGCTTTCTTTCCAAGCAGTTGTTCCTTATCCAATGTGAGGGTCTAAGGACAGGATGTTGTGTTGCTGTTAAGTCCACTGAGGCAGATGTGCAATTTGTGATAATGGGCTATACAAATAAAATTGACTTGGCTTGACTTGACTAACACTAATACACTAACAGATTTTTCACGGCCCTTGAGGGTATTTAGGCAATTCTCCTTCACATTCTGTTTCTGTTTCTAATATACACTAATACATGTATAATATACACTAATACATATATAATGTACACTAATATATACTAATACATATATATATAATATACACTAACTAACTTGTTGAATAAGCCTGACTGAAAACAGTAGAAAAAATACTCTGATATTAAAAGGAATCTTAAATCCTGTTTAGAAGCAGTACCCTAGTAAATGAATGGCCCAGTCCAGTGGTTTCCAAACTATGGGTCGTGACCCACATGTGGTCCACAGCGAGGGGCCAGGCGGGTCACAGGATGTCAGCAATAAACACATTTTGTTTGGAAACAGAATTGAAATTTAAAAAAGAAAGAACGAACGAAAGAACGAAAGAAAGAACGAAAGAAAGAAAGAAAGAAAGAAAGAAAGAAAGAAAGAAAGAAAGAAAGAAAGAAAGAAAGAAAGAAAGAAAGAAAGAAAGAAAGAAAGAAAGAAAGAAAGAAAGAAAGAAAGAAAAAACATTCATTGTCATACTTTTTGGGGTCAATGCAAACAAGGCAACGATCTAACTGCACCCCAAAATATCACTGAAATAATGTTTAATGCTGTGCTGGGTGCTGCATCTGATCATACGTACGTATAGGCCACGGCTGAAGACAGAAAAGGGGAATAGTGCGTTAATGAACATTACAGAGATGAATCTTGCTTTTCATGCTTTTTGACAGATAATGAGAATGTGTTGCTCATTTTACAGCAAAAACAATATTTGGATGGTCCCAGTATCTCCATGGGTGGGTGACGGCATGAAAAGGTTTGGGAACCCATGGTCTAGTCACATTTTCAGAAGGACACTGACATCATAAATTAAGAATCAGTGATGTCACGTTTTTAGACACAAAAACAAAATTAACTGAAACACCATACTGTCATAACATGTGGTCAACAGGAAGACATAGACATTACCGGACCATCATAACATGTGGTCAACAGGAAGCCATAGACATTACCGGACTATCATAACATGTGGTCAACAGGAAGACATAGACATACCGGAGTATCATAACATGTGGTCAACAAGAAGAAAGACATAGACAAACCGGACTATCATAACATGTGGTCAACAGGAAGATGTAGACATACTGGACTATCATAACATGTGGTCAACAGGAAGACATAGACATTATCGGACTATCATAACATGTGGTCAACAGGAAGACATAGACATACCGGAATATCATAACATGTGGTCAACAGGAAGACGTAGACATACCGGACTATCATAACATGTGGTCAACAGGAAGACGTAGACATACCGTACTATCATAACATGTGATCAACAGGCAGACATAGACATTACCGGACTACCATAACATGTGGTCCACAGGAAGACATAGACATTACCGGACTATCATAACATGTGGTCAACAGGAAGACATAGACATTACCGGACTATCATAACATGTGGTCAACAGGAAGACATAGACATTACCGGACTACCATAACATGTGGTCAACAGGAAGACATAGACATTACCGGACTATCGTAACATGTGGTCAACAGGAAGACATAGACATTACCTGGCTATCATAACATGTGGTCAACAGGAAGACATAGACATTACCGCACTACCATAACATGTGGTCAACAGTAAGACATAGACATTACCGGACTATCATAACATTTGGTCAACGGGAAGACATAGACATACTGGACTATCATAAATTGTGGTCAACAGGAAGACATAGACATTTCCGGACTATCATAACATGTGGTCAACAGGAAGACATAGACATTACCGGACTATCATAACATGTGGTCAACAGGAAGACGTAGACATTACCTGGCTATCATAACATGTGGTCAACAGGAAGACATAGACATTACCTGGCTATCATAACATGTGGTCAACAGGAAGACATAGACATTACCACACTACCATAACATGTGGTCAACAGTAAGACATAGACATTACCGGACTATCATAACATTTGGTCAACGGGAAGACATAGACATACTGGACTATCATAAATTGTGGTCAACAGGAAGACATAGACATTTCCGGACTATCATAACATGTGGTCAACAGGAAGACATAGACATTACCGGACTATCGTAACATGTGGTCAACAGGAAGACATAGACATTACCTGGCTATCATAACATGTGGTCAACAGGAAGACATAGACATTACCGCACTACCATAACATGTGGTCAACAGTAAGACATAGACATTACCGGACTATCATAACATTTGGTCAACGGGAAGACATAGACATACTGGATTATCATAAATTGTGGTCAACAGGAAGACATAGACATTTCCGGACTATCATAACATGTGGTCAACAGGAAGACATAGACATTACCGGACTATCATAACATGTGGTCAACAGGAAGACGTAGACATACCATACTATCATAACATGTGATCAACAGGCAGACATAGACATTACCGGACTACCATAACATGTGGTCAACAGGAAGACATAGACATTACCGAACTATCATACCATGTGGTCAACAGGAAGACATAGACATTACCGGACTATCATAAAATGTGGTCAACAGGAAGACATAGACATTACCTGGCTATCATAACATGTGGTCAACAGGAAGACATAGACATTACCGGACTACCATAACATGTGGTCAACAGGAAGACATAGACATTACCGGACTACCATAACATGTGGTCAACAGGAAGCCATAGACATTACCGGACTATCATAACATGTGGTCAACAGGAAGACATAGACATACCGGAGTATCATAACATGTGGTCAACAAGAAGACATAGACAAACCGGACTATCATAACATGTGGTCAACAGGAAGATGTAGACATACTGGACTATCATAACATGTGGTCAACAGGAACACATAGACATTATCGGACTATCATAACATGTGGTCAACAGGAAGACATAGACATACCGGAATATCATAACATGTGGTCAACAGGAAGATGTAGACATACTGGACTATCATAACATGTGGTCAACAGGAAGACATAGACATTACCGGACTACCATAACATGTGGTCAACAGGAAGACATAGACATTACCGGACTATCGTAACATGTGGTCAACAGGAAGACATAGACATTACCTGGCTATCATAACATGTGGTCAACAGGAAGACATAGACATTACCGCACTACCATAACATGTGGTCAACAGTAAGACATAGACATTACCGGACTATCATAACATTTGGTCAACGGGAAGACATAGACATACTGGATTATCATAAATTGTGGTCAACAGGAAGACATAGACATTTCCGGACTATCATAACATGTGGTCAACAGGAAGACATAGACATTACCGGACTATCATAACATGTGGTCAACAGGAAGACGTAGACATACCATACTATCATAACATGTGATCAACAGGCAGACATAGACATTACCGGACTACCATAACATGTGGTCAACAGGAAGACATAGACATTACCGAACTATCATACCATGTGGTCAACAGGAAGACATAGACATTACCGGACTATCATAAAATGTGGTCAACAGGAAGACATAGACATTACCTGGCTATCATAACATGTGGTCAACAGGAAGACATAGACATTACCGGACTACCATAACATGTGGTCAACAGGAAGACATAGACATTACCGGACTACCATAACATGTGGTCAACAGGAAGCCATAGACATTACCGGACTATCATAACATGTGGTCAACAGGAAGACATAGACATACCGGAGTATCATAACATGTGGTCAACAAGAAGACATAGACAAACCGGACTATCATAACATGTGGTCAACAGGAAGATGTAGACATACTGGACTATCATAACATGTGGTCAACAGGAACACATAGACATTATCGGACTATCATAACATGTGGTCAACAGGAAGACATAGACATACCGGAATATCATAACATGTGGTCAACAGGAAGATGTAGACATACTGGACTATCATAACATGTGGTCAACAGGAAGACATAGACATTACCGGACTACCATAACATGTGGTCAACAGGAAGACATAGACATTACCGGACTATCATAACATGTGGTCAACGGGAAGACATAGACATACCGGACTATCATAAATTGTGGTCAACAGGAAGACATAGACATTACCGGACTATCATAACATGTGGTCAACAGGAAGACATATACATTACCGGACTATCATAACATGTGATCAACAGGAAGACGTAGACATACCGTACTATCATAACATGTCGTCAACAGGAAGACATATACATTACCGGACTATCATAACATGTGATCAACAGGAAGGCGTAGACATACCGTACTATCATAACATGTCGTCAACAGGAAGACATAGACATTACCGGACTATCACAAGATGTGGTCAACAGGAAGACATAGACATACCGGACTATCATAAATTGTGGTCAACAGGAAGACATAGACATTACCGGACTATCATAACATGTGGTCAACAGGAAGACATATACATTACCGGACTATCATAACATGTGATCAACAGGAAGACGTAGACATACCGTACTATCATAACATGTCGTCAACAGGAAGACATATACATTACCGGACTATCATAACATGTGATCAACAGGAAGGCGTAGACATACCGTACTATCATAACATGTCGTCAACAGGAAGACATAGACATTACCGGACTATCACAAGATGTGGTCAACAGGAAGACATAGACATACCGGACTATCATAACATGTGGTCAACAGGAAGACATAGACATTACCGGACTATCATAACATGTGGTCAACAGGAAGACTTATACGTACCGGACTTGTCAGGGAAAAGACTCCTACGAAGGAAGCTCAGGCAAATAACTGCACAAAAAAAAGGAGAAATGCAAGAAGGATGTATGACCGGGGCAACCGCGTAGCATAGCGGTCTATTCCGTTGCCTACCAACACGGGGATTGTCGGTTCGAATCCCCGTGTTACCTCCGGCTTGGTCTGGTGCCCTTACAGACACAACTGCCCGTTTCTGCGGGTGGGAGACCGGATGTGGGTATGCGTCCTGGTCGCTGCACTAGCGTCTTAACTGGTCGGTCGGGGCGCCTGTTCGGGGGGAATAGCGTGATCTTCCCACGTGCTACGTCCCCCTGGTGAAACTCCTCACTGTCAGGTGAAAAGAAGCGGCTGGTGACTCCACATGTATGAGAGGAGGCATCTGGTACTCTGCAGCCCTCCCCGGATCAGCAGAGGGGGTGGAGCAGTGACCGGGACGGCTCGGAAGAGTGGGGTAATTGGCCAAGTAAAATTGGAGAGAAAAAGGGGGAACCCCCCCCCCAAAAAAAAGCAAAAAAAGAGGGATGTACGACCAAGGCGGTCCTTTTGACCTTTTTGGATTTTCAAAGTTCGATTACGTTGTGGAAAAAGAAAGATACAGACCTGCCGCTCCCTGAATGCTCCTAAAATTGTCTATATTTGCATTAAATTGAGTTTTCGATCAATTGCACAAAAGGGTATGATAAGATCTACCTTAAACGACCATGAGCGGTCAAAAAGACGGCTAGTAATTTGCGCGTGATCGTGTACGTCATGTCAGTATTTATGACGTGTGTTGGCCGCGTCATTTCCTTCGTGAAGTTCGTTGCTCTGTCCTAGAAGCACACTAGCGCCCTCCAGTGCAGAGAAATAGTCTAAACTTGATTTCTGATTATGTCCAACATGACATTGGACATAATCGTATTTACAGGCGTTGAACAGCGGCCATTTTAAATTGTTTAAAAAATAGTGTTAAAGTTGTTAAAATGCACATACGAACATATGTAATACATTAATATCTCAACTGGGTATTTATCTTGACAGAATATAGAGTTTCAAAACCGTGGCGGTCATTTTGTTAAGTTCCGGTCGTTGTTTGGGTCTGTTTCAATATTTATTTTCAGTTCTTTTTTTACATGTCAAACCCAGCCACTGAGGATGCACAAGCCAGTGCATCCTTAGTGCCGGTCCCAAGCCCAGACAAATGGGGAGGGTTGCGTCAGGAAGGGCATCCAGCGTAAAATCTTCGCCAAATCAAATATGCGGATCATAAATAAGACTTACATACCGGATCGGTCGAGGCCCAGGTTACCAACGACCGCCACCGGTACTGTTAACCAGCAGGGTGTCGGTGGAAACTATGCTACTGTTGGGCGAAGGAGAAGGAGAGGGGGAAAGCATGTCCAGAGGCAGCTAGAGAGGAGGAAGGGTAGGCATGTGGAGGTGAGAGTTGGAACTTTGAATTTTGGCACTATGACTGGTAAAGGGAGAGAGCTGGCTGACATGATGGAAAGAAGAAAGGTAGGCATACTGTGTGTGCAAGAGACCAGGTGGAAGGGGAGTAAGGCCAGGAGTATCGGAGGTGGGTTCAAACTCTTCTACCATGGTGTGAATGGGAGGAGAAATGGGGTAGGGGTAATTCTGAAGGAAGAGTATGTCAAAAGCGTGCTGGAGGTGAAGAGAGTGTCAGACAGAGTGATGAGTATGAAGCTGGAAATTGAAGGTTTATTGCTGAATGTTCAGTGCATATGCCCCGCAAGTTGGGTGTGAGACATGGTGGAGAGGGTACCCAAGGAGGAGAGAGTGGTGATTGGAGCGGACTTCAATGGACATGTTGGTGAAGGGAACAGAAGTGATGAGGAGGTATGGAGTCAAGAAGAGAAATGTGGAAGGACAGATGGTGGTCGATTTTGTGAAAAGGATGGAAATGGCTGTGGTGAATACATATTTCAAGAAGAGGGAAAAACACAGGGTGACATCCAAGAGTGGAGGAAAGTACACACAGGTGGACTATATCTTATGTAGAAGGCGCCATCTAAAAGGGATTGGAGACTGCAAGGTGGTGACAGGGGAGAACGTAGCAGCATCGGGTGGTGGTCTGTAGGATGACTTTGGAGACCAAGAAGAGGAAGCGAGTGAAGACACAGCCGAAGATCAAATGGTGGAAGTTGAAGAAGGAAGACTGGTGTGTGGAGCTCAGGCAGGAGTTAAGACAGGCATTGGGTGGTAGTGAAGAGTTGCCAGATGGCTGGACAACCACTGCAGAAATAGTGAGGGAGACAGCTAGGAAGGTACTTGGTGTGTCATCAGGACAGAGGAAGGAAGACAAGGAGACTTGGTGGTGGAATGAGGAAGTACAGCAAATTATACAGAGGAAAAGGTTGGCAAAGAAGAAGTGGGATAGTAAGAGAGATGAAGAAAGTAGACAGGAGTACAAGGAGATGCAGCATAAAGCAAAGAGAGAGGTGGCAAAGGCAAAGGAAAAGGCGTATGGTGAGTTGTATGACAGATTAGACACTAAGGAAGGAGAAAAGGACTTGTACCGATTGGCTAGACAGAGGGACCAAGCTGCAAAGGATGTGCAGCAAGTTAGGGCGATCAAGGATAGAGATGGAAATGTGCTGACAAGCGAGGAGAGTGTGCTAAGAAGGTGGAAGGAATACTTTGAGGGGCTGATGAATGAAGAAAATGAGAGAGAGAGAAGGTTGGATGATGTAGGGATAGTGAGTCAGGAAGTTCAGTGGATTAGCAAGGAGGAAGTGAGGGCAGCTATGAAGAGGATGAAGAGTGGAAAGGCAGTTGGTCCTGATGACATACCTGTGGAGGCATGGAGATGTTTAGGAGAGATGGCAGTGGAGTTTTTAACTAGATTGTTTAACACAATCCTGGAAAGTGAGAGGATGCCTGAGGAGTGGAGAAGAAGCATACTGGTACCGATTTTCGAGAACAAGGGCAATGTGCAGAACTGTAACAACTACAGAGGTATAAAGTTGATCAGCCACAGCATGAAGATTTGGGAAAGAATAATAGAAGTTAGGTTAAGAGGAGAGGTGATGATCAGCGAGCAGCAGTATGGGTTCATGCCACGAAAGAGCACCACAGATGCGATGTTTGCTTTGAGAATGTTGATTGAGAAGTATAGAGAAGGCCAGAAAGAGTTGCATTGTGTCTTTGTAGATTTAGAGAAAGCTTATGACAGAGTGCCGAGAGAGGAGGTGTGGTATTGTATGAGGAAGTCAGGAGTTGCAGAGAAGTATGTAGGAGTGGTGCAGGATACGTATGAGGGAAGTGTGACAATAGTGAGGTGTGCGGTTGGAATGACAGATGGGTTCAAGGTGGAGGTGGGATTACATCAAGAATCGGCTCTGAGCCCTTTCTTGTTTGCAATGGTGATGGACAGGTTGACGGACAAGATCAGGCAGGAGTCTCCATGGACGATGATGTTCGTGGATGACATTGTGATCTGTAGCGAGAGTAGGGTGCAGGTTGAGGAGAGCCTGGAGAGGTGGAGGTAGGCACTGGAGAGAAGAGGAATGAAAGTCAGTAGGAGCAAGACGGAATACCTATGCGTGAATGAGAAAGAGGACAGTGGAATGGTGAGGGTGCAAGGAGTGGAGGTGACAAAGGCATTTGAGTTTAAATACTTGGGGTCAACTGTCCAAAGTAACGGGGAGTGCAGTAGAGAGGTGAAAAAGAGAGTGTAGGCAGGTTGGAGTGGGTGGAGAAGTGTGTCAGGAGTGATTAGCGACAGAAGGGTACCAGCAAGAGTTAAAGGGAAAGTTTACAAGATGGTTGTGAGACCAGCTATGTTATATGGTTTGGAGACAGTGGCACTGACGAAAAGACAGGAGGCGGAGCTGGAGGTGGCAGAGTTGAAGATGCTAAGATTTTCACTGGGAGTAACGAACAAGGACAGGATTAGGAACGATTATATTAGAGGGACCGCTCAGGTTGGACAGTTTGGAGACAAAGCAAGAGAGGCAAGATTGAGATGGCTTGGACATGTGTGGAGGAGAGATGCTGAGTATATTGGGAGAAGGATGCTGAATATGGAGCTGCCAGGGAAGAGGAGAAGAGGTAGGCCAAAGAGGAGGTTTATGGATGTGGTGAGGGAAGACATGCAGGTGGCTGGTGTGACAGAGGAAGACGCAGAAGACAGGAAGAAATGGAAACGGATGATCCGCTGTGGCGACCCCTAACGGGAGCAGCCGAAAGTAGTAGTAGTTTTTACATGTCACGTTTTATAAGCCTTGTTACGTTTGTTAGATTAGCAATATGTGTTTTCCGTTTTGTTTTTCAGGTAATATTTTTACTTTTTCAATTTTGCTATTCAAGTTCCACCATGTCTCTCTTAAGTTTCAACTGTTTAAAAACAGTATTATAGCTGTTAAAATGTTAATTTTGGTGTCAATCATTTCCTAACAGACATACTAACATATCTGATGCATTAATACCTCAACTGGGTATTTATCTTGACAGAATATAGCGTTTAAAAACCGGAGGTCATTTTGACCGCCCATGGTCGTTTTAGGTAGGAGTGAAATCCCGGTCGTTCTAGTGTTAAATCAGAGAGACAGGGCTGCAAAGCACAACATTGAAAAATATCTCTCAGCTTACTTTTATTTTTTTAATCTAGTGGAGCAATGCTACCCAGCGCCACGGTAGACTCTATTTTAGTTCCACTTCAACAAAAACAACACAGTAAGACGCAAATAGAAATGACAACAAAAAAAGAAAAGAAGTCGACCTCGATGTTTTTGCAGAGCAGAGCTCACTAAATAATTTTTGTTCTTGGTCGTGGACAGCCTGATCGTGGAAATTCCCTTTTTCTTCCTCAACCTGGAGTGATCTACAGCCTTCCCAGTGCACCGAGCACTGAGGGACGCCCCCCCCCCCCCACCCTCCCCGTGTGTGTACCCAGAGGCCAGCGGTCGGGCCAGGCCAGGTGAAGCCCTCAGCAACGTTACGTAATGCCGGCGGAAGTCGTCCATCAGTGCAACGCGCTGGGATGGTACTCGCTCGACCATCCCCCGACTTCGAGGCAGTTTCCAGCGAGTAATGGGGGCGACGGCCTTGCGAGCTTGAAGTGTTTGCGTTGGACTAAATCAGTTTCCAAAGAGGGATAAAAACTGTCTGGTTGGAGGAGGACTGGGGGGGTGGCAGGCGGGGGGACGCAACTCCCCGGCGATTTGTCTTCTGTGACAAATGATCAGCCGAAAGCAAACAACGAGCAAGCCGTCCACAGGCCCGTATAAACACACAAACAAACACACACACTAACAAAGAGACGGGCGCTGGCAGACGAGAGCCGGTCAGCAGGCGGCGTGGCGGACCAGTGCAGGGAGGATCCATCACTTCTGGACGGACAGAGACGTCGGTGATCTCATCAAGGAGCTACCAGAAGCAATCAACTGCAATCAACTGTGCACGTGTGCACGAGTTTGTATGCTTGCATGTGTGTCTACGTATGTTTGTGGTGTAAATGTTTGAGTGAATATCCATATATGTGTTTTGTTTGTGTATGTGTGCGTGTGTGTGAATGTATTTATGTATGTGTGTTCGTGTCCATGCCTGCACACGTGCATGTTTGTATCGGCATGTTCATGTATGTGTGCATACGTGTATGTGTGTTTGCGTGCCTGCTTACCTCTGTGCATACATCTGTGTCAGCAGTTATTTGTGTGTCTTTGAGGGTGTCTGCAGTTATTTGTGTATTTGTGTTTGAGAGTGTTTTTCTGCTTATGTGTTGGTGCAAGGGTGTGTGCGTGCGTGCGTGCGTGTGGGATGAAACCCAAGCTGGAGCAACACAAAATGGCGGCCTGTTCAAAGGCCTGTTTGTGTTATTACAGCTTGTCCAGCTGCTCAGGACGGACAAACAAGACTTAATGCTCTGAGCAGCAAAACACAGACCTCCCACCCCAGCACCAGAAACCCCACCGGAGCGACCCAAGCCAGCATCACAGCCCCGAGATAGACAAACAAACGCCCACAAATAGACAAACTGCCAGCTAGAGGGGAAACTCGTGCTCCGAGACGGTGATGGGTATATGGGAATCAGAATCCTCAACAAACCAGTTCGGATCCTTGTTGTGTTGTTCAGCTACCGGCTGATAATAAACTGGCCGCCTGGCACGTTCCTGCTCAACACTCACGTCCTACACACGAACCTGCAACCCTTTCTTCACACGCCTGCCTGCACGCATAAGCAAGGTACCGGTGCAAAGCCAACGCGCTCGAAGCGTCGTTGTGACGCAAAGCCGTGTTTTCTTAACCCCGCGGCCGTAATGCGACGGTAATCTGTTGATCTGCGTCACGTCTCCCTTTTGGCACCAACAGTAGCGCGGAAAAGCGGGGGTTTTTTTAAACGCGGGTGAACCTGCTAAAAATTGACAATCAGCAGACCCGGGTCTGACTGCCAGCGGGCGAGTTTGCCTTTCTTTTCTTTTTTTCCCCTCTTCTTCTGCAGCGTCGTCTTTGACGTCATGACGTCCGTGATGTCATGAACACGCCGGAAAACAGGGAAGTAAACAGTAGAAAGCAGTACGGAAGCCAGAGAGACGGTGGTTAACGTTACTTTATATATAGAGAGAGAGAGAGAGATATAGATAGATAGATAGATAGATAGATAGATAGATAGATAGATAGATAGATAGATAGATAGATAGATAGATAGATAGATATATTGTACTTCAGTCTCTCTTTCAAAGCATACAAACTCGGCGCAGACTGAACGATGTTCGAGCGCTGATTGAACGGAGATGGGTGGAATTTGTGGCCGAGATGGCACAAAAGAGAGGGCATAAAATCGCTGGCGCGCAGGCAATGGCGCTACGTCATCACGCAAATTAGCGCATCCACCCGGGCGCCGCGTTTACGTCAATGCCGACCGGAGGTGGAGCCGGTAAATACCCGTGACTACTGCAGTCATCTGACCCGACCAAGGGCGGATTTTAAGGGTGTTGTTTTGGGGGTGTTTTTTGGCCCGTGTGAAGCCCAACAGTAGAGAGTGGCTCTCCAAAATGGCTGCAGCGAGTTCTGCTCAGTAACGCTAGCTCCTGTCAAAAACACGGACTCCTCAATCCTCGTCGGGTCTGCAGATCTAATGCAGCACGTCGAGCAGTGACCCTAAAAACAAAATACCACTTTTATATACACACAACGATGCAGTTAAGAGTCGATGAAAATTAATGCCTGTGTTTTTAGAGCAGAGCTCTGCAAGCCATATTTCTCTCGGTGTGTACTCAGCGTGCACTCTGCTGCCCTCCGAATGGTTCGCCCCTTCTGCAGATCTCCCCAAATGGGTTTGAACGTGGTGATTAAGATCAGGGTAAACCAACACTTCTACTAACTCTCTCTCTCTCTCTCTCTCTCTCTCTCTCTCTCTCTCTCTCTCTCTCTCTCTCTCTCTCTCTCTCTCTCTCTCTCTCTCTCTCTCTCTCTCTCTCTCTCTCTGGCTCTGTTTACTCCTCTTGCTCAACCTTCACCTCTCCCTCTCTTTTTCTATCCTTCGCCTGCCCGAATCTCCTTCTCATCTCTTGCCTCTCCGCTCTCCATACTCTCTTCTCTCCGCCCCCCACTTCTATGTGCTCCCATATCTGTCCCCTTTCTCTCCTCCATCCTGCTCCTTCTGCTACTCCTCTTTCCTCTCCTCCTCCTCCTCTTTATCCTTTCTCCTCCCCTCTCTCTCCCTGCGCTCCTGCTCTCCCTCTCTGACTCGGGGGTCCCTATGCGCCTGTATGTAACATCAGTAAAGCTGTCAGGCAGCCTGGCCAAGGTAAACAGCCCAGCGCTGGGTTCAGGGGTGATGGGGGCCGAGATGTTTTTCCTTAGGAACCAAGGGACCCCCAGAGGCTTCTGGCTGGGGCCAAGGAGGGACTTGGGGGGTGGGGGGTGATCCCCTCAATTACCCCACACATGCACTGAAACACACACATGCATATATATATATATATATGTGTGTGTGTGTGTGTGGGGTGTGTGTACACACACAGATACACACTCCACAGCCTATCTGCCTCAGTCCTTCATCTCTCTTTGTGCATCATTGTCTCTTCTGCCCACGGTTCTCTCTCTCCCTCTCTCTCCCTCTTTCTCTCTCCCTCCTTCCCTCCCAGCCCCTGATCTGCATCTGTGTACACAAAGCCCCTCGACAGGATCCCCCTTCACACGTATACAGACGCTCACTCATTCATCAGCCTGCTCACACACTCACACTTTCTCCTATAAATCACGCCTGTGTCAACACAAAAGGGGGGACATATAAATGTGTATATTTATAGGAGCCAGATATGTTTATGCTTCAATAGTTTTCAAATATATTTTATAGTACGTGTCTCTCGTGCTGATTTTTTTTTTCAAATGAGTAAGGCGGTGACCGGATTTTGGGCTTGATCCGCTTGGATGGAAGTTTTCTGTCAAATTACTGATGTCACATGTAGACTTATGGACGCAGAGGCGAGCCAAGCAGACTAAGGAGAATTGTCTGGGGGAGACAGACAGAGAGAGAGACAGACAGACAGAGAGAGAGAGAGAGGTGGGATTCAGACAGATAGAGAGAGAGGAAGAGAGGGGTGCATAAGGGAAAAAGGAGAGGGGGAAAAAGGGGAGAAGTGATATCCCTCACCCAGGAGTGACCCCTCTCAGCCCCGGTGAGCTGCTCCCTCGGAGGGAGGCAGACGGCCTGGAGAAAGGGAGAGAGATGGAGAACATCCAGGGGCTGCAAATCAAAGGCAGCACTGAGAGTGAACAACTGGGAGGGGGAAGACAGAGAGAGACAGAGAGCGAGAGGGAGAGGCGCACACACACACACTAAAGGAGAGAGCAACAGATAGAGAGAGAGAGGCACACACACCTGTACAGAGAGAGCGGGAGAGAGAGAGAGAGAGAGAGAGAGAGAGAGAGAGAGAGAGAGAGAGAGAGAGAGAGAGAGAGAGAGAGAGAGAGAGAGAGAGAGAGAGAGAGAGAGAGAGAGAGAGAGAGAGAGAGAGAGAGGGAGGGAGAGAGAGAGTTGGGAACAATGGATGAAAGAGAACAACAAAAGACATCATGTCCAACACCATCCCCACCCTGTAAACAGTCCTCTGCTCTGTCATGTGTGTCTATCTGTAAGCTTACTCACCCAATCTCTCTCTCTCTCTCTCTCACAATTTAGGATGACGGTAGTTATGTTGTTATGCACAGTATTGTTAAAGCACACTCTATAAGGTAGTCGGGGGTGAAACTACATATGTGCAGGTAATGCCGCTGCATTGGGGCCCGCAGCAGTTTAGGGCCTGCAGGCATGGACCCCTCTCTACCTCACCACTGTCGTATCAAAGGTCTTGGGCACTGACTCCATGGTATATGGTATGCTTAAAAAAATGTGCAAAGTGGCCCGTGCGTGATTATGGACATGCGCACTACTGCGTAGCAAAATCCACACAGCTAGCTAGCAGTTAGCTAGCTGGCCACGTGTCAAGACTTCACATTGCAAAAAGCCCGGAGAGTGTGCCCACGATGTAAGCAGAACTTATTTGTTATCTATTGTACTAATAATCAACCTACACACGTGTGTTTTGTGTTTGTGGGGCCTATACACAGACATGCATACTGTGCAGGTTCACCGCCACCGATTACGTTTTCATCTGTTGTGAAGCTGCGACACCAGATGTTGTTAAGCAGGCTAGTCTGTCACTATCTGGGCCTGACTATCATGACTCCTCTTCTGCAGCACGGCGGTCTCCGAGTAGTCGTGTCATTTAGGTGTCAACTGTGCAGTGCATTTCACTGTTGCTGTGTGTGTGTGTGTGTGTGTGTGTGTGTGTGTGTGTGTATGGGCCCTGTGATTGCCTACCGGCCTGTCCAGGGTGTCTCCCCACCTGCCGCTCAGTGACTGCTGCGATAGGCTCCAGCATCCCCGTGACCCTGAGTGTAGGATAAGCAGTTTGGATAATGGATGGATGGATGGATGGATGGATGGATGGATGGATGGATGGATGGATGGATGGATGGATGGATGGATGGATGGATGGATGGATGGATGGATGGATGGATGGTCGTTTCAAAGCTGCATGCTTTCACCCACTACTGACATGACGTCAAGTTATGCCTGGTTGTGACGGGCAGGCCGGGGCCCTCTGACCATCCTGCATCAGGGACCGGCGCTGACTGGTCACGCCTGTGGGTACAACTGCGAATTAAATTCAAAATCACAATAAGATCAGAAGTATTATGTGAGCAACATGATAGAACGATACAACAATGAAACAATAAATAAATGTACAAAAGAAAAAAAGGATGAGTAGGAGGAAAAAGCAGATTGCAAGATACCAGAATATTATTACAACGTTCCGGTCCTGTTTAGCTTTCTCTCTCTCTCTCTCTCTCTCTCTCTCTCTCCCTCTCTCTCTCTCTCTCTCTCTCTCTCAAGTTCAAATTCAAATAGCTTTATTGGCAAAAATATGTTTTTGCTAAAGCAGTTTGCAGAAGATTAAAATATTACAACACATATTAAATACACATTAAATTCACATTACATCACATATTAAAACATAGGTGTCTCTCTCTCTCTCGCTCTCTCTCTCAATTCAATTCAAATTACTTTATTGGCATGACGTAACGATTTACATATTGCCAAAGCATGGGTTTAAACATTGATAAAGTTCAGCAATAATTGGAAAGCATCGTTAAAAACAAACAGCACAGCAAAGAAACAGTACAAAACAAGACCAGTATATTGTCATCAAGTACAATAGCTTGTTGCTATTGTACTTGATGACAATATACTGGTCAGTGAGTGTCAGGTGACTGTCACTCACTGTGCCCCACTTTATGGCAGGCAGCAACGTAGACTGCTGCTACCTTACATTCACTGTCCCTCACTTTATGGCAGACGGCAACATAGACTGCTACTACCTTACATTCACTGTGCCTCACTTTATGGCAGGCAGCAACATAGACTGCTGCTACCTTACATTCACTGTGCCCCACTTTATGGCAGGCAGCAACGTAGACTGCTGCTACCTTACATTCACTGTCCCTCACTTTATGGCAGACAGCAACATAGACTGCTGCTACCTTACATTCACTGTCCCTCACTTTATGGCAGGCAGCAATGTAGACTGCTGCTACCTTACATTCACTGTCCCTCACTTTATGGCAGGCAGCAACGTAGACTGCCGCTAACTTACATTCACTGTGCCTCACTTTATGGCAGACGGGCAACATAGACTGCTGCTACCTTACATTCACTGTCCCTCACGTTATGGCAGGCAGCAATGTAGACTGCTGCTACCTTACATTCACTGTGCCTCACTTTATGGCAGGCAGCAACATAGACTGCTGCTAACTTACACTCACTGTGCCTCACTTTGTGGCAGGCAGCAACATCGACTGCTGCTAACTTACACTCACTGTGCCTCACTTTATGGCAGGCAGCAACATAGACTGCAGCTAACTTACACTCACGGTGCCTCACTTTATGGCAGGCAGCAACATAGACTGCTGCTACCTTACACTCACTGTGCCTCACTTTATGGCAGGCAGCAACATAGACTGCTGCTAACTTACAGCTCTTTGGGTCTTCCCCTAGTAGGACTGGTAGTTTTTCTTCATTTGGTAGGTTTAGAAAAACGTTTGTTATTAGTTGGAGTTGTTTAAAATGTGCTTCTCTAACATGTTTATATTTTCCACATGTGGTGAGGAAGTGTCGCTCTGTTTCAGGCTCACTGAGGGTGCAGTAATGATGATGATGATGATGATGATGATGAAGGTGCAGTGACAGCACAGCCTTTGCTCTGCAGGGAGCAGGTCTTCCTGTGTCTCCCCTTTTCAACAGCAAGGTTATTTTTAGTTGTTGGTCCATCACCATGCTCACATCATCTGCTGTGGTGGACTGTCCATGTAGAGACAGACAGCACTGTCCATGTAGAGACAGACAGCACTGCATGTTGCTCTGTGTGTTTGTTTGTGTTACAATGTGTGGTGTAGTTTTGTTTTAACTTTTGATGATTTAATTGGGTCTGGCTGGTGATGTGTTGTGTTGCTGAGGTGTTAATAGTAGAGCAGGTTTGGGGTCTCAGCTTCAGGACCAGTTGGATAAGGGGGTTCCTATTACTATTCAGCTCTTGGCGTTGCAGGGCTTGGCGATGATACGAGAAGGGGTCACTTAGTTTTAGTTGTGTCCAAAGGTTAACTGCTCGTTTGTATGCTTAGTGTTCGTGGATATTGGCCTGATTCTGCCCTGCATGCATTGTTTGCAGCTTTCCTCTGGACATATAGGAGGATCTTACAGAACTCTGCATGCAGGGTCTCAATGGGGTGTTCGTCCCATTGGATAAAGTCTTGTTTTGTAAGTGGACCCCACACCTCACTGCCATAGAGTGCAATTGGTTCAATAACACACTCAATTAATTTTAACTAAATTCTAACTGGTGTTTCTGTTCTAGCAGATCCAGGCTCTGCTGTAGGCCACCTGCTGTGGGGGACAGCAGAACCAGGTCATCTGCAAAGAGTAGGCATTTCACCCCCTGAATGTGGAGACTTACCCCGGGGACAGAGGACTTTTCTAGTATAGTGGCCAGTTCAGAGATGTATATATTGAAGAGTGCAGGGCTGAGGGTACAGCCCTGACAGACACCTCGCCCTTGGGTAAAGAATTCTGTTCTTTTTATGCTGCACATATTGCCAGAATACATTGATTTAATAATATCATATGTTTTACCCCATATGTTGGTCCCATCTGTATGAATTTGTGATGTTGTACAGCTTACTGGGTTGTGTGTGTGCCATTTTAATGTCTGATCTTTTAATAAACAGGGTAATTTGGATGTGATCAGACAGAGGGGTCAGTGGTTTGACAGTGAATGAGCTGAGAGAGGAAGGGTCAAGGTCTGTGATTATATAATCTACAGTGCTGTGGCCAAGAGGGGAACAGTAGGTGAATCTACCCAGGCTGTCCCCCGTATCCTACCATTGACAGTGTACAGACTGAGGCTCTGACAGAGCTGCAGGAGGTCTCTTCTGCTCTTGTTGATGACCTGGTCACTATTGGTCCTGTGGGGGAGAGTGAAAGGGTGAGAGATATTTTCATTGGAGATGTAAATGTCCCCTTGTGGATCTGTGAGGTCAGCAAGTGTTCCTGTGCGTGTGTTTGTGTCCCCACATATGAGCACATTTCCCTGGGCCTGGAAATGGCATGTCTCTGTCTCAAGGGTGGGGAAGATGTACTCTGAGAAGTAGGGGGATTTGGAGGGGGGGGATATACACTCACTGGCCACTTTATTAGGTACACCTTGCTAGTACCGGGTTGGACCCCCTTTTGCCTTCAGAATTGCCTTAGTCCTTCGTGGCATAGATTCAACAAGGTACTGGAAACATTCCTCAGAGAGTTTGGTCCATATTGACATGATAGCATCACGCAGTTGCTGCAGATTTGTCGGCTGCACATCCATGATGCGAATCTCCCGGTCCACCACATCCCAAAGGTGCTCTATTGGATTGAGATCTGGTGACTGTGGAGGCCATTTGAGTACAGTGAACTCATTGTCATGTTCAAGAAACCAGTCTGAGATGATTCGAGCTTTATGACATGGCGTGTTATCCTGCTGGAAGTAGCCATCAGAAGATGGGAACACTGTGGTCATAAAGGGATGGACATGGTCAGCAACAATACTCAGGTAGGCTGTGGCATTGACACGATGCTCAATTGGTACTAAGGGGCCCAAAGTGTGCCAAGAAAATATCCCCCACACCATTACACCACCACCACCAGCCTGAACCATTGATACAAGGCAGGATGGATCCATGCCTTCATGTTGTTGATGCCAAATTCTGACCCTACCATCTCGAATGTCGCAGCAGAAATTGAGACTCATCAGACCAGGCAACGTTTTTCCAATCTTCTATTGTCCAATTTTGGTGAGCCTGTGCGAATTGTAGCCTCAGTTTCCTGTTCTTAGCTGACAGGAGTGGCACCCGGTGTGGTCTTCTGCTGCTGTAGCCCATCTGCCTCAAGGTTCGACGTGTTGTGCGTTCAGAGATGCTCTTCTGCATACCTCGGTTGTAATGAGTGGTTATTTGAGTTACTGTTGCCTTTCTGTCAGCTCGAACCAGTCTGGCCATTCTCCTCTGACCTCTGGCATCAACAAGGCATTTTTGCCTACAGAACTGCCGCTCACTGGATATTTTCTCTTTTTCGGGACCATTCTCTGTAAACCCTAGAGATGGTTGTGCGTGAAAATCCCAGTAGATCAGCAGTTTCTGAAATACTCAGACCAGCCCGTCTGGCACCAACAACCATGCCACGTTCAAAGTCACCTAAATCACCTTTCTTCCCCATTCTGATGCTCGGTTTGAACTGCAGCAGATCGTCTTGACCATGTCTACATGCCTAAATGCACTGAGTTGCTGCCATGTGATTGGCTGATTAGAAATTTGCGTTAACGAGCAGTTGGACAGGTGTGCCTAATAAAGTGGCCGGTGAGTGTATATTGCACAGATAAACAAATCCTTTTCTGTTAATAGAAGCTCTTTTTTTAGTTTTAACCATATGTAATATTTGCCCATTTTTAGGGGGTCAATTTGATTATGTATATCAGATTTATACCAAATGATTAAGTGTCCAGATTCCCTACTTCTATTGGTGTTGCTGTGTTTCTGAGATGGTACTACTATTTCTCTATAATCGTTGGGACAGTGGTTGACAGTGTCAGCTTTATACCATGTCTCCTGTAGAATGATGATGTTGATATCTTTAAGGTTTGTTTTGAATTCTGGGGCTAAACTCTTCAGACTTTGGGCTGAAGAGTTTTGGCCCTGGATATTCCATATGCATACTGATAGGGATTTCATTACAAAAGAGAGATGGTAAAGCAGTAATTATTGACTTGTTAAGAGAGGTACATTGAACTGTATAAATGTTGTATTTTTCAAATGTGTGTGTGTGTGTGTGTGTGTGTACAGGGTAATTTGGCTGTGCGGGTCTGTTTCATTATAACACTAGTTAAGCTTACTGTAGATGTACTGGAGGAGCTGCTTGATCTCACTCACTCCTTTACAGTCCACTCGTCCTTGTATGACCTCTGCGTAGCTGCGTGGGGCCTGGTGTGATTCTGCATGCTGTGTTCCGGGGCTGGGCAGGGGTCGAGGGCTAGGCTCTTGGTTCTGGTGAAGTCTCTGGTTTGGTGGGGGGTAGTAGCCTGAGCCAGGGCCTGTCTGCCGGTGTTGCTGGAGGTGGTGATGTTCTGGTGGGGGGGGGGGGGGCGGGCTGTGAAGTGCGCTGGGTCGGGGTGGATGTCTGGAGGTCTTTGACTCCTGACAAGGGCTGAGCGTAGTAAGCGTCTCTGGCAGGTCTTTGGCTCCTGGTGAAGTCTGGGGCATAGTAGGGGTCCCTGGGAGGTCCTCTGGCTGGTATGAGATGGAGACTTTGACAGCCCAATGCCACATCTTTTAGTGTTTTGATAAACATGCACACTGCCTGCTTTTTTAAGTGGGAGTGGTCATGCAGGTGCTCAGGAGTTATGTATGGATAATGTGCAACGTGCACATTCGGGAGTGAGGCACACCCTCTGGTGATGTTAGTCTTCACCCTATTGATGGTCTTAGGGTGAAAGTCTCTTCGGGGTAGCAGGGTAGAAATAGTAATGTGTGAGTCTGGGAAGGACACAGATGCTTTCTCTGCTATTTTGGTGACCACACTTCCAACCTTTTCCTGTTCCTCTTGCAGGTTGTTGGTGCTGGTGTGGATCAGAATATGGCCTGGAGTGCCAAACTCGGGGTGGAAAAGGATTTGGAGTGCATCCTCTGTTGTGGGGCACCAGATCTTTGACACTTTTGTGTTAGGGAAGAGGTTTTTTTTCTTCTTGAATGAACTTGCCATTCGAATCAATGAGGACTGCAACCTCTATCTTTTTTCAGGGTGGTGGGCTTACGGTGTGAGATGCTGGGGGAGGGGGGCACAGGGGCTCTCTCTGCCACCTCCTTGCTGGGTAGTGGGGGCTCCGTGCTATGAGGGTTGGCATCTGGGGCTTGACAGCATCTCTCTGCTGCGTCCTCGCTGGTTGGTGGGGGCTCAGTGTCGAGAGGGTTGGGGGGGTGAGGGATTGTGGCTGTTTCGTATTGGTAGACATTTCTACGGTCTGTTTTCGGTGCTGCAGCTCTGTCATGATGGCTGATAGTTCCCTTGTCATCTCGTCTCTCACCTGCACTACTTCTTTTCTCATGATGTCCTTTGTTTCCATCACCTCTATGGTGAGGGCCTGATTTTTCTCCTGCAGGCTGGAGATCTGTTCTTTCAGCTCTTGTGTAACAGTCTCCAGCTGGTGCTTACACTGGCTGGGTTGTTCCTGGAGGTCAGGGTGTGATATGGTGCTGGTGGGGAGTAGCTGTTCTCTCATCTCAGTGAGCTCCATTTCTAGTAGAGCCAGTCTGTCTCTCAGGAGACTGACGGTGTGGTGGTCTGGATGTTGGTTATCACAGCCAGGCGTTTTGAGCAGTGCTGTGGACCTGGCTGTCTGCTGTCGGGGTGTCTGTGGTGATGGGAGAGCTCAGAATGCTTCCTGTATTCTTTTTAGATGCTGCCATTTCCTCCAGGGTGGGAAAGTCCTGTACAAAGGAACCAAGGGCAGCTTCATTACCTTGCACCATGACTGTACCGTTTTAGTAAAAGTTGACAGTCAGGAGCCTTCTCTCTTGGTCTTTGTCTTCATTCTCAAAGATGTGAATTTGTCTCCCCTTGCAGATCCCTCTCTTGGAGATGAAGCTGTGGTGCTTTGATATGGCTGTATGCCATGCAGTGGCATGCTCGGTAAAAAAAAAGAGCAAGTTGGTGACAACACCAGTGTTATTACAGCAATCAGCATATAAAGTCTCTGGGTGTTCTCTTTGAATTCTATGTCTGAACTGTATTCTTCCGTGCTCTGATTTTATCTCCTCTGGGTACACTAAAAAAAACGGAGGGACAAAGTGCCCATAGCCACCGCCACTGTCTCGGTGGCCATGTGGTTATGGCAGTCGAATAAACAATGTTTAGCTAGAAAAAGCTTCTTTTTTTTAGCTAGTAACTAATATTACTATAGCTACGATGCTATTTCCTACCTGGTTTGATAGAAAAATAGCTGAGGGTCACTGCGTAGGAAGATTAGAAAAAGCCTGCGTAGGGGCTAACTGGTTAGCCAGCTAGCCAGTAACGTTAGCTAGCTTTGCTTAGCAATTCAAAGTTGGATAAAATAAAATAAACCTACACCGAGGTTTCCCGGCTAACGATCTTATTTATGGAGGTAGTTCTCTTGTTCTAGGTGTTTGTCGCTCTCTTAACAATCCAAAAGTCCGATATTAAATCAAGCGCTCTTCGTCAGCCTGGGCTATCCTGTCGCTCACTCCCTGCGCTCTCTCCTCTCTATTTTTTGTTAAACAATTTTGTTAAATTTGTTGTTGTCAAACTTGTTTAAAAAGGTATGTTAAATTAAAAACTGGTTTAAAATTAAAAACCTCTCTCTCAAATTCAAATCGCTTTAATGATGTACATATTGCCAAAGCAAGCGTTTTGTAGAGGAGCTCAAGCAGGAGTCGTGACAACTTTCTCTTTCGGCTACACAATGAGCACCATTTATTCCTTCCACCATTACAACAACAAAAACCCGCGCAGCGGAAGTGCGTCACTGTAAACCCGAACCGAGAAAACAGCAGCTGTAAACTAACGTTCCTACTAGCTCAATAAGGGGAATTATGTAACCCCATAACCACTACAGTTTAAACATTGAAAAAAACGAAACATCAATTGGAAATAAATTCTCTCTCTCCCTGCGGAGGTTGTGTGCTCCGGAGCTAGTCTCGGCGCACATTTTATTATTATGAAACAAACCACAAGCTGGAGTAAAGGCGCAGACATTTTTACAAGAAAAGAAAAAAAAACAACATCGGTGAAGCAGGATTCGATTTGCTTTGCGAAACCATAGCAACAAGGCGATGACGCGAAAGCCTGATTGGCGGAAAGCCTGAATGACGAAACGGGTGGGTGGAACTTTGGCGGAGCGAGAAAAAAAAGAGCTAGCTGGTCTGGTTAGCAACAGTGTTGAAAGCGTCGGCGGTTAACCTCGGCCTGGCAATAACCTCTGTATGTCCCGTCTGAAGGGGATCGTCGGTTCATTTGTAGTCGAGAACGCTGAATCTGTGTGATACGCGCAACTTGGCTCGTCGACCTGCTGCGTATAAAACTGCTATTTTAAGTCTTAACGCGCGGTCTCCGGTTAGCTTGTTAGCGCACGTTGCTAACCGAAGATTCGTTAGCTCGCCAGCTTCAGTTTGTCGCTAATTTCGCTCGCTAATTTCGGTTTGCCGTCTAGATAGCCTACGCTGTCATATATATATATATATATATATATATATATATATATATATATATATATGTGTGTGTGTTTTTGGTTTTGTTTTTTTAGTCATGTACTTTGAAAGCGTGTCGTCAGGGATGAATCCCAGCGCGCCCAGTTACCCCACGGCCTCCCTCTACGTGGGAGATCTGCATCAAGACGTCACAGAGTACATGCTTTATGAGAAATTCAGTCCGGCCGGTCCCATCCTCTCCATTCGTGTGTGCAGGGACATGATCGCCCGCCAGTCCCTTGGTTACGCCTATGTCAACTTCCAGCGGCCCGCTGATGCCGGGCGTGCTTTAGACACGATGAACTTTGATATGATCAAAGGCAGGCCCCTTCGAATCATGTGGTCTCAACGTAACCCCTCGCTGAGGAAGAGTGGATCGGGCACCATCTTTATCAAGAACCTTGACAAGTCCATTGACAACGAGGCCCTGTATGACACCTTCTCGGCTTTTGGAAACGTCCTTTCATGCAAGGTGTTTTGTGATGAAAACGGCTCAAAGGGCTACGGGTTTGTGCACTATGAGACCCATGGGGCTGCGGAGCGGGCCACTGGGAAACTGAATGGCATGTTACTCAATGACAGAAAAGTGTTTGTTGGGCGTTTCCAGTCCAGGGAAGAGAGAGGAGCTGAGCATGGCGCCCGTGCTAGAGAGTTCACAAATGTCTACATTAAGAACTTTGGGGAGGACATGGATGATGAGAAGCTGAAAGAGATTTTTGGGAAATATGAACCTGCCCTCAGTATACGTGTCATGACAGATGACCGTGGCAAATCAAAGGGATTTGGTTTTGTCAACTTTGAGAGACACGAGGATGCACAAAAGGCTGTTGATGACATGAATGGCAAAGAGCTAGATGGCAGGCAGGTTTATGTGGGCCGTGCTCAAAAGAATGAAGAGCGCCAGAAGGAACTCAATTGCAAGTTAGAGCAAATGAAGCAGGATCGCAAGACTAAATACCAGAGTGTTAATGTGTGTGTGAAAAACCTGGATGATGGCTGGGATATTGAACGTCTTTGCAAAGAATTTTCAGCCTTTGGAACCATAACACGTGCTAAGGTAATGATGAAGGGCGGTCAGAGCAAAGACTTTGGATTTGTCTGCTTCTCCTCTCCTGAAGACGCCACCAAGGCTGTGACAGAGATGAATGGCCACATCGTCACTACCAAACCACTGGATGTGGCCCTAGTCCTGTACAAGGAGAAACATCAGGCCCACCTCACCTACCAGCCTGCCCCGCCTTCTGGCTATTTTATGGCTGCTACTGCTCAGGCTCAGAACCATGCTGCGTACTACTCAACCAATCAGCTGCCCCAGCTTCACCCCAGCCCCGCTAGGGCTGCTCAGGGTGTGAGACCCCAGCACTTCCAGAACATGCCGAATGCCACGCATCCGTCCACCCCCAGGCCACAGACCTTCAACGCCATGCAACCCACCACCACCCAGGTCCCACGCATGACAACATCTCAGCATATGCCCACTCCAGCCCTCAGTCAGTGCCCTGCCAGTGCCTCAGCTGCTGCTGCCCCAGCGTGCGCCATGCCCCAGTACAAGTATGTTGCCGGTGTATGCAATCCTCAGCAGCACATGGCCTCTCAGCCACAGGTCAGCATGCAGCAGCCTGCTTTTCATGTCCAAGGACAGAAGCCCCTGACTGCTTCCATGCTGGCTTTTGCACCTCCTCAGGAACAGAAGCAAATGGTTGGTGAGCATCTGTTCCCCCTCATCCAGAATACGCACCCCAGCCTTGCACAGAAGATCACTGGTATGCTGCTGGAGATTGACATCTCGGAGCTGCTCCACATGCTGGAGTCACCAGAAGCTCTCCCCTTCAAGATGGACCAGGCTGTGGCTGTGCTTCAGGCCCACCAGGCCGAGGAAGCTGCTCAGAAGTCCGCCACCCTTGCTGGGGTTCCCAGTGTCTAAGAAGATTGAACATTTTGAAACCTGCTTTACCGATGAAAAAGAGCAGGGGGGGGGGGGGGGAAACGGATTAAAAATTGAAAAACCTAAAAAAAAGATTAGAAAGTGTTTTTAAAAAAATATAGAAAATTGAAGTAATAAATTCGATGAACGCATTCTTGTTTTATGTAATTTTACTGTTTCAGTGTTCAGAATATCCACTGTGTACTGGAGGATGATAGCTGAGCATTTTGAAAAGTAATTTGTATTGTAAAACTTGTGGCGGTTATAAACTCTCTCTCTCTCTCTATTCAATGATGCTTTATTGGCATGGCTGCATCCATTACAATGTTCCCAAAGCAGGTGACAGTGAAATGGGTTAATAGAGTATTAAACCAAAAAAAATAAATAAATAAATGGAAAAAGGAATAGGTAGAACTAGTAGAAATATAGAACAGCAACTGACAGTGTTTTGGTCACTCACTGACCTTTAGGCTATGGCATTGTAACACAAATTGTGCTGCAAGGTATGACCTTTGACCCTCTCCTAAAATAAGTGGCCATTGTTTTCTCTCATCCAGGAGTAGAACGTTTGGAATCTGATTTTCAAATGTCTCCTGGTGTTTTTCCTCTTATGTTCTGGAATTTCTCACAATTTAGCAGGAAGTGCATCTCTGTCCACCTCACCTGCCATGCAGTGACCACATAATTCTTTGCTGTTTTGATAACTAAGATTTTTTGTATCTGCCCTTTTCAGTGGCTTGGCTGTGGTCACCGAGCCTGTACTTGGTAAGGATGTGTCTCTGCTGACTGTCTCCGACAGTGGACAGACAGCCAGCCAGTTTGTGTTCTCTTTGTAGGACCCCATAACATTCTCATCTGTGTTAAACACTGAACAAAAATAAACACAACACTTCTTTTTGCTCCAATTTCTCATGAGCTGAAACCACAAAGACCTAAGATTTGTCTATGTACACAAAAGGCCCATGTCTCTCAATTTTTGTTCAAATCCATGTTAGTGAGCACTTCCACTTTGCCGAGATAATCCATCCAGCTGACAGGTGTGGCATATCAAGATGCTGATTAGACAGCATGGTTATTGCACAGGTGTGCGTTAGGCTGCTCGCAATAAAATGTGCAGTTTTATCTTGAAGAGACATTTATTAGGCACTGAACTATGGATTTCACAGATATGGGGGGGGGGGGGTCAGGAAAAACCAGTCAGTATCTGGTGTGACCACCATTTGCCTCACATAGAGTGGATCAGGTTGTTGATTGTGGCCTGTTGGTCCACTCCTCTTCCACGGCTGTGCGAAGTTGCTGGATATTGGCAGGAACTGGAACACGCTGTCATACGCCAATCCAGAGCACCCCAAACATGCTCAACGGGTGACATGTCCGGTGAGTATGCAAGCCATGCAAGAACTGGGATGTTTTCAGCTTCCAGGAATTGTGTACAGATCTTTGCAACATGGGGCGGTGCATTATCATACTGCAGCATGAGGTGATGGGTGAATGGCATAACAATGGGCGTCAGGAACTCGTCACGGTATCTCTGTGCATTCAAAATGGCATCAATAAAATGCACCGGTGTTCGTTGTCCGTAGCATATGCCTGCCCATACCATAACGGTAGAGGCTAGTTCCCATCGATGCAGAGAACGGTCAACTGAGCATGCGCAAGTACTCGTTGCCTCCGTTGTTTGAGTAGGCTAGGGCGGGGTTAGGGTTAAAGTTAACTAATCAGACGCAGAGTAGGGCTGGGTCTTCCTAGAATCCTAGCGCCTGGATGCTACGCGGGGCATGTGGGGGCATGGTAGAGGCATTTCGCGCATGCTCAGTTGACCGTTCTCTACTCCATTTCCGTTCTCTGCATCGATGGGAACTAGCCTCTACCATACCATAACCCCACTGCCGCCATGGGTCACTTGCACAACGTTGACGTCAGCAAACCGCTCCCCCACATGACGCCATACACGCTGTCTGCCATCTGCCCGGTACAGTGAAAACCGGGATTCATCCGCGGAGAGAACTCTTCTCCAAAGTGCCAGACGCCATCGAAGGTGAGCATCTGCCCACTCAAGGTGGTTACGACAACGAACTGCAGTCAGGTCAAGACCCTGGTGAGGACGACGAGCATGCGGATGAGCTTCCCTGAGACGCTTTCTGACAGATTGTGCAGAAATTGTTTGGTCATGCAAACCAGTTGTTGCATCAGCTGTCCGGGTGGCTGGTCTCAGACGATCTTGCAGGTGAAGATGCAGGTCCTGGGCTGGCGTGGTTACACGTGGTCTGCGGTTCTGAGGCCGGTTGGATGTACATGCCAACTGCACGCTCCCTCAAAACTTGCGGCATTGTGCTGTGTGGTAAAAGTGCACATTGTAGAGTGGCCTTTTATTGTGAGCAGCCTAAGGCACACCTGTGCAGTAATCCTGCTGTCTAATCCCCATCTTGATATGCCCTACCTGTCAGGTGGCTGGACTACCTCAGCAAAGGAGACGTGCTCACTGACACAGATTTAAACACATTTGTGAACAAAATTTGAGGGAAATATGCCTTTTGTGTACATAGAAAAAGTCTTGTTAAATATTCAATTTCAACTCGTGGAAAACTGGAGCAAAAACAAAAGTGTTGCGTTTATATTTAGTTCAGTATACTTTGGTTTCTATGTTCCACATATGAGTGTTTGCATGGTGTGATGATGTGGTTTACTCTGATCTGTGGTGGGTCTGAAACTCATCTGTGTCAGTGGTTACGGTGTCAGTTAGTTTCAGAACCAACTGACTGAGGGGACTCTTCCTTATAGCTCCTGGATTTGGAATTATTTAAACTGCAATGTGTCGTGGGGACTTGATTTAGGGTGCATCCAGAATTTAAGTGATCTGATTTTGATATTTATTATCTCTCTCTCTGTCTCTTTCTCCCCTCTCTCTCTCTCAATTCAATTCAAATGGCTTTATTGGCATGACGTAACAGTGTACATATTGCCAAAGCATGGGTTTAAACATTGAAAAAGCTCAACAGTAATTGGAAAACATTGTTGAAAACAACACACTACAGCAAAGAAACAGTACAAAACAAAAAAGCATACTGTCATCAAATATGACGGCAACAACGTGTGTCAGGTGACTGTCACTCACTGTGCCTCACTTTATGGCAGGCAGCAACATAGACTGCTGCTAACTTACACTCACTGTCCCTCACTTTATGGCAGGCAGCAACATCGACTGCTGCTACCTTACATTCACTGTGCCTCACTTTATGGCAGGCAGCAACATAGACTGCTGCTACCTTACACTCACTGTCCCTCACTTTATGGCAGGCAGCAACATCGACTGCTGCTACCTTACACTCACTGTGCCTCACTTTATGGCAGGCAGCAACATAGACTGCTGCTAACTTACACTCACTGTGCCTCACTTTATGGCAGGCAGCAACATAGACTGCTGCTAACTTACACTCACTGTGCCTCACTTTATGGCAAGCAGCAACATAGACTGCTGCTACCTTACACTCACTGTGCCTCACTTTATGGCAGGCAGCAACATAGACTGCTGCTAACTTACACTCACTGTGCCTCACTTTATGGCAGGCAGCAACATAGACTGCTGCTAACTTACACTCACTGTGCCTCACTTTATGGCAGGCAGCAACGTAGACTGCTGCTACCTTACAGCTCTTTGGGTCTTCCTCTAGTAGGATTGGTAGTTTTTCCTCATGTGGTAGGTTTAGAAAAACTTTAGTTATTAGTTGGAGTTGTTTAAAATGTGCTTCTCTAACATGGCTATATTTTTCACATGTGGTGAGGAAGTGTAGGTCTGTTTCGGACTCACTGAGGGTGCAGCGATGACGATGATGATGAGGGTGCAGTGGCAGCACAGCCTTTGCTCTGCAGGTCTTCCTGTGTCTCCTCTTTTCAATAGCAAGGCTGTGTGCCTCTCTCTCTCTCTCTCTCTCTCTCTCTCTCTCTCTCTCTCTCTCTCTCTCTCTCTCTCTCTCTCTCTCTCTCTCTCTCTCTCTCTTCTCATCTACTTGGAGCTGGAACATTTACCTGCCCCTTAACCTCATTTTCTACGATCGCACATCAGCCTGTCCCCTCAGCTTCTTTCAGTCCATCCATCATCCCATCCTTCCAGCCTGCTCTGCAAAATGACTCTATTAGGCATGAACATTATCACCCCTCCATCCAGAAACACACACCTTCTCTCTCTCTCTCTCTCTCTCACACACACACACCCCCACACACACACACCCACACAAATAGGAGGTGAGAGGCAAAAGAGGGTGGAGACGAGAGAGATCGAGGCACAGAAAAAGAGGGAGACTGTGTGTGTGTGTGTGTGTGTGTGTGTGTGTGTGTGTGTGTGTGTGTGTGTGTGTGTTTTGAGAGTGCGTGCGCGCGCGTGTGTGTTTGCGTGTGTCTGTGCGTGCGTGCGTGTGGGGGGGTGAGAACAAGGAAGTGGAGTAAGGAGCGAAAGAAAGAGGGGAGAGAGCGTTGAGTGGGTAGGTCTCCGGTTAAGCCAAGAAAAGCATTTAGAATTGAATTAGGGGAAGGAGAGCAACCGAGCAGGAGAGGAGAGGAAACCAGGGGTGCGAGGAGGAAGAGGAGGGCCATTACCTTCAGTACATCAGCCGTTACATCCCATGAGTGTGAAGGAGATGTCTGTGTAAAAAAACACAAAAAAAACGAAGATGGAGGGAGAGCGGGAGCATTACGGAGAGGACGGAAGGATCACTGGAGAGGAGGTGAAAAAAAGAGCGAGAGCTGAGTCGGCAGAAAGTGAGGAGGATGAGGCAGGAGCTGGGTCAACGAGTATTTGTGTTAAAATTCCCCGGAGAAGAAAAAAGAAGAAAGCCACTTCATTTGACCTTATATTCTCGCGACGAAATGTGTTTTCTGCATGTAGCCCATCCTATTGTAGAGGAGCAGTGGGCAGCTGCAGCGCCCGGGGACCAACTCCAGGTCTTCTTTCCATGGCCTTGCTCAGGGGCACAGGCAGCAGTATTAACCCTAACATGCGTGTCTTTTTGATGGTGGGAGGAAAGCGGAGCAGCCGGAGGAAACCCACGCAGACACGGGGAGAACATGCAAACTCCACACAGAAAGGAGCTGGGACAGCCTGGGGCTCGAACCCAGGACCTTCTTGCTGAGAAGCAACAGTGCTCGGCCACCTAACTGGGCCAACGTGCTGCCGAGGAACAGACGTGGGGGTCACATCACAGGACAAGATAGTCAGTGGTAGAACGGTTAGACGAGTATAAATCCACAGTCAGTTGGTTACAGAAGTCCTGAAAGTCTATTTTGTGTCCCTGTGTTGTGGATTACGATTTACCTGCCGTTCACCAAGTTGTTAACTAAATTTCCACTTCCGGTGTGGGAGGATGGCGGCGCAAATTCACGTTTGTGGCGGCCTCACCCGGTACCGTCCGTGGAGTGTCTTTGTCCACATCTGCGTTTGTTTGTCTTCGTCTGATGGCTGGGAGAGCTGATGCTGGATCGACTGGGAGAGCTTGGTCTGCTGCGTCCTGTGGGCCCAGGGACCACGGCCCTGCCTGGAGCTGTGCCCGAAGAGGAGACACCAAGGGCGGTCTGACAGGACGCGGAAGCGGGGCAGGCTAAGCTAACTGCTAGCCTATGCAGACCGGCAGTTCCAATAACACCGAGGGCGGTCCGGCGGCGGCCTCACCTAGCCTTGGCTGTGTTTTTAGTGTCGTGGTGTGGAGTGCGGGGAGGTGTGTTGAAGGTGTCTGGCTGGGAGAGCTGGTGCTGGATCAGCTGAGGGAGCCTGGTCTGCAGCATGCCATCGGCCCAAGGACCACGGCCCTGACCGGAGCTGTGCCCGAAGAGGAAACGCCGAGGACGGTCTGACAGGATGTGGAAGCGGGGCAGGCTAAGCTAACTGCTAGCCCATGCAGACCCGCAGTTCCGGCAGTCATCCTGGCTGGCGTTCGTTCTCCTGGACAGTGATTTTTTTTCTGTTTTGTTTTTTTGTTTTTTGTTAGTTTAGATATACTATGTGTTAGTTTAGATATACTATATGTTAGTTTAGATATACTATGTGTTTGTTTGGATATGTGTTCTTGTCGTTTCTGGGTGTGTTTTTGTCATTGTGTTGCACTGCTGTGGGCTGGGGGAAACGCCGTTTCATTTCATGTGCTCAAGTGCATGAAATGAAACGACAAAGTGTTTCTGATTCTGGTTCTGGTTCTGATTGTCCCATCATGGAAAAACGCTTCATATGCGGAGCTGAAAGGAAGGTGACCCGGCGGGCTATGTGCAACTATTGTTTGGCTACTTACCGGATTAGGACAAGGCCTGGTATTTTTCTTGGACAGCACAGAAGGGGAGAGAAAATCTCCCATCACACACATGTTAAATGAGAGCTCCACTTGGATGGACACGTTGCCCGGAATTTTTCAAGATAACACACAGAAGAGAGGACGCGGGAGTGAGACAGCGCCTCGGTGCAACAACCCCATGATTCACGTAATTACCATTTCATCAATGTCCAAGCCAAACTAATATCTGAAGAGGTCAAGTGTTAAATAATTGAGAAAAACTGGCTGCTGGTTCCTGTGCACAAGCATAAACTTTTGACATTTTTCTGCTGCCTATTCAATCATTTGGCTTGGCTGCAGCATTGTGAATCTGTCATCCTGTTCGACTTATTTGAAGCCGCGTGCTGCATGACTTCATTTAGCATATTTCCTTTTTTCTTTTTCTTCTTCTTGTTAACCAAGTGGAGCCTGAGAGACTCTCCCTCTCATATCTACCTGCAACTGGAGCTCCGTGCTGACCACTTTCTTCCTTGTCCACCACCTCTTGCTTCTTGTCTCCTCATCTTCCCCATCCTGTTTCCCAGCAGCCCACACGTTTCCTGCCCCTGTTCCTCATCAATCCTGCTCGGCCGCAATGGCTTGTGACAGCGCCGTGACAGGCCCCATGACAGGCCTGCCACCCTGCCGGCTCGCCCTGTCAGCTCACCCAGAACACGGAGGGGAAAGACAAACAGGCGTGAGAACATACACAGAGCCCCCCCACACACACACGCAGACTCACATACACACAAAAACCCTCCAAATCCTGAGTCCGCACCCCTCGCAGCCGCTGTCTCTAACACGTACCGCTGCCTGGAAGCTTACCTTTGACCCTGGTACACCCCCACCCCCACTTTATTCATCTAGCCCAAACACAGAAGATGTTGAGAAAGCGGGGGGGGGGACTCTGGATGGCTGTGAAAAAAGAGAGAGAGTAGGTGGAGTCAAACAGGGTGTGGTGGTGGTTGAGAGAAGACTTTAGAGGTGTTATCTTTTCTTCCCAACACTGTACCACTGTACCACTCATGAGTACCACACCACAAAATCTGAAAACTGTATAGTATAGTATAGTATAGTATCAGCAACATTTATTTGTCATCTCATTTCATGCACTTGTGTACGTGAAATAAAATGAAATGTCATTTCCCCCAGCCCACAGCAGTGCAACACAAAGATAAAAGCACATCCAAACCACAACAACACATATATCCAAAATCCAAAAAAACTAACAAAAACTACTAAAACTCATATATCCAACATATCAACAAAAGAAACAACACTGTCCAAGAGAGCGAACACCAGGATGACTGTCGGAACTGCCGGTCTGCATGGGCTAGCAATTAGCTTAGCCTGCCCACATCCTGTCAGACCACCCTGGGTGTTTCCTCCTCGGGTGCAGCTCCAGGCAGGGCCGTGGTCCCTGGGCCCACCGGATGCGGCAGACCAAGCTCTCCTAGCCGATCCAACGCCAGCTCTCCCAGCCATCAAACCAAGACACACCTTCCCGCACTCCACACGATGACATATAGTGTATAGTAAAGTATAATCACAATACAAATATAGTATAGTATAGTATAGTATAATAATAATAATCATTAAATTTGTATAGCGCTTTTCTAGACACCCAAAGTGCTTCACATTGAAGGGGGTAACTCACCTCAACCACCACCAATGTGTAGCACCACCTGGGTGATGCACGGCAGCCATTTTGCACCAGAAAACTCACCACACATCAGCTTGAGGTGGAGAGGGAGGAACCATTGAGCCAATCGCACGGGGGTGGTGATTAGGTGACTAGAAGGAGAGAGCCAGGATGGGAATTTTGCCAGGACACCGGGGACTCCCTACTTTTTTCGATCAGTGCCGTGGGATCTTTAATAACCACAGTGAGTCAGGACCTCGGTTTAACGCCCCATCTGAAGGACAGCAGCTCCTACAGCACAGTGTCCCCATCACTACACTGGGGCATTGGGATCTGATATTTGTTGCTATTATTAGGACCAGAGGGAACACTGCCCCCTACTGGCCTACCAACACCACTTCCAGCAGCAACTAATTTTCCCGGGAGGTCTCCCATCCAAGTACTAGCCAAGCCCATACCTGCTTAGCTTCTGTCATTTGGCAGATCCAGGGTACATGTTGGTATGGCTGCCAGCATAGTATAGTATAGCGTAGCATAGCGTAGCGTAGTATAGCATAGTATAGTATAGTACAGTACATTATAGTATAGTATAGTATAGTATAGTATAGTATAGTCTAGTCAAGTCCGGTTTATTTGTACAGCCCCAAATCACAGTTGAAGTCTCAAAGGGAAGTATAGTATAGTATAGTACAGCACAATGTAGTGTAGTGTAGTATAGTATAGTGTGTAGTGAAGTACAGTACATTACAGTACAGTATAGTATAGTATAGCATAGTATAGTGTCGTATAGTACAGTATAGTGTGGTGTAGTATAGTGGTAGTATAGTATATTATAGTGTGTAGTGTAGTACAGTACAGTGCAGTGTAGGAAAGTATAGTATACTACATTATAGTATAGTATAGTGTGGTATAGTATAGTACAGTATAGTATAGTATAGTGTATAGTGTAGTGCAATACAGTGTAGTGTAGTGTAGTATAGTATAGTATAGTAGCTTACATAACATGGCTAAAATGTTGTCTTTCCTGTCCATGGCTGACAGACACAGAGGCTTTAATACATGCATTTGTTTCATCCAGATTTGATCACTGTAATGTTCTGGTTTCAGGTCTGCCACATGCTAGTACTAAAAGTCTTCAGATGGTTCAGAATGCTGCAGCTAGAATCCTAACTAACTCTAGGACATTTGGCCATGTTACACCAAATCTTGCCTCCCTTCATTGGCTTCCTACCCATGTTAGATCAGACTTCAAGGTGCTTCTGCTGACTTATAAAATCCTAAATGGGCTTGCCCCATCACACCTGTCTGATCTCCTTAAACCGTACATTCCATCTCGAGCTCTCCTCTCTCAAAATACAGAGCTCCTGTGTGTACCCACAGTTAACAGGAAGTCAGCTGGTGGCAGGGCCCAGTTCCATGCTAACTTGTTAAGTTAGGTAGCTGCTGTTGTTAGGTGTGGATATGTTTTCTCTACAATTTATAATTGTTGGATACTCTTACTGTTTGCTGCTTTAAAATGACAAATTCTTAGTGTGTGTGACCTTCCTTGAACCTGAACACCATATCAACAACCAGCGTCATGTAGAGGATGCTAATGTGACCAGTATGTGTCGACGGTGCCCATCCTCTGCTCCATCATGTGTACGTCTCTAGTAACTATCAGCTTAACCCCCCACTCTGTCTCGCTCTCTCACTAAGTCTACAGATTTTTAATGAAAAAATTTGTAAAAATTTTCACTAAAAAGTACGACAAGTCTTCATAAATAAATTCATTAATAAATTTAAGATTTCAGATTTTTTCAAAAATACATTTCACAATAAATGTTTATAAATCTAATTTGAATACTTTAATTTAAATTTACATTTAATTTAGATAAATGTCATATATAATTTCTTCAGATTTTTTTCAGATTTTGTGCAAAAGTAATGAAAGTCTTCATAAATTAATTCATAAATACATTTCAGATTTTTTTTCAGATTTTTAGTAAAAGTATTAAAAGTCTTCAGATGGTTCAGAATGCTGCAGCTAGAATCCTAACTAACTCTAGGACATTTGACCATGTTACGCCAATTCTTGCCTCCCTTCATTGGCTTCCTACCCGTGTTAGATCAGACTTCAAGGTGCTTCTGCTGACTTATAAAATCCTAAATGGGCTTGCGCCATCATACCTTTCTGATCTCCTTAAACCGTACATTCCATCTTGAGCTCTCCTCTCTCAAAATACAGGGCTCCTGTGTGTACCCACAGTTAACAGGAAGTCAGCTGGCAGCAGGGCCCAGTTCCATGCTAACTTAAGTTAGATAGCTGCTGTTGTTAGGTGTGGATATGTTTTCTCTAAAATGTATAATTGTTGGATACTCTTACTGTTTGCTGCTTTAAAATGACAAATTCTTAGTGTGTGTGACCTTACTTGAACCTGAACAGCATATCAACAACCAGCGTCATGGAGAGGACGCTAATGTGACCAGTATGTGTCGACGGTGCCCATCCTCTGCTCCATCGTGTTTACGTCTCTAGTATCTATCCGCTTGATCCCCCTCTCTCTCTCTCCCTCTCTCTCACTCTCTCTTTCCATCTACTTAGATCTGGAACATCTAACTACCGCTTAACCTCATTTTCTATGGTCGCACATCAGCCAGCCCCTTCAACTTCTTTCAATCCATCCATCATCCATCCTTCCAGCCTGCCCTGCAAAATGACTCTATTAGACATGAACAACATTATCACCCCCTCCGTCCAAAAATACGCACGTACAAATAAACATGCATGGAACCGGCGCACACACGCACGCACGCACGTACGCGTACACACACACACACACACACACACACACACACACACACACACACACATTTGGGTGCATGCATGCACATAGTCCTGCACACAAAATACACAGGATGTACAAATACACAGAAAACCAAACATAAATAACATCTTACCCACACTCACTGCTCTACTCTCTCTCTCTCCATCTGTCTTTTTCTCTCACTCTCTCCACCTCTCTCTCTCGCTCTCTCTCTCTCTCTCTCTCTCTCTCTCTCTCTCTCTCTCTCTCTCTCTCTCTCTCTCTCTCTCTCTCTCTCTCTCTCTCACACACACACACACACACACACACACACACACGTACACACACGTACACACACACACACACACACACACACACACACACACACACACCTAATCAGATGCCCCTTTACCTCTACTCAGACTGCAATCTCAGGCCACTTCACTCCTGCATCAGCCCCTCAGCGTGGGGTCCACTGTTTCTCTGCGCATCTTCCTTCATTCATGCCAACATTTTTTCCTCTGTAAGTGGCCTCAGAGTGGCCTTATCATCTTTGCAGCTTTTCATTTGCCTTGGCTTTGAACCCGCACAGCTCCTCTTTTATCGGGGTGGGGGGGGGGGTCTTTCGACAGTATGAACTTGTACGAGTACCTACGCACACATTGAAACAGGCAGACACACACATCGGATTTATGCAACATCATTGCTAATTGGACTTCAACCTTTCATCCCCGCCTCAAAGAAGACACATCTGTGAGCCCGCCGTCCCCCCTCCCTCCCCCCCCCCCTCTCTCTCTCTCTCTCTCCACTCACAGGTGTGCAAACTCAGAAAAATAAGCCTAAATATTAGTTATTCAAAGGGAGGCAGCAGTCAATAACGTGTTATTATGTGAATAGTGCCAGATAAAGAACATGGCCTGATCAGCATTATGAAAAGAGAAACGCACAGTAGAACGACCAAGGTGGTCATTTTGACGGTGTTGGATTTTCAAAGTTTAATAACTTTGTGGAAAAAAAGATATAAACCTGCCGCTCCCTTAGCGCGTCTACATTTGCATATTTGCATTAAAATGAGTTTTAGATCACGTTATAAGTTATAACGTCTGCCTTTATATATATATATATATATATATATATATATATATATATTTCCGATTTTCCCTTTTTCGCCCAGTTTAGCGGCCAATCGATCCCTATTTTTAGTTCACACACCTACCCTCGTACTGCATGCGTTCGCCACCTGCATCTCTCCGGCCGGCAGTCTCGAAGGAGACGCCTCGAATCCAGGCCGAACCGCTGCTTTTCCCCCTACACACACAGAGACGCATTCATGTGACGAACACCAGCCGACTCCGCCCCCCTCCCTAAGACAGCGCTGCCAATTATCGCTGCTTCGTCGAGTCCGGCCATGGTCGGATCTGACGAGACCGGGGCGCGAACCCCGGTCCCCAGTGGGCAACTGCATCGACACAAAGCCGATGCTTGGACCGCTACACAACAGAGGGTCAAAATGACGGCGCGTAATTTGCGCGTCATCGTGCGCGTCATGTCACCATTGATGACGTATGTCGTACGCGTCAGTTTTTTTTCTCCTGTTTTTATATTTCACGTTTTATAGACCTTGTTACGTTTGTTAGATCAGCAATATGAGTTTTCTGTTTTGTTTTTCAGGTAATATTTTCACTTTTTCAATTTTGCTATTCAAGTTCGACCATGTTTCTCTAAAGTTTAATTTTTTTAAAATAGTATTATAGTTGTTAAAATGTTAATTTTGGTGTCAGTCGTTTCTTAACAGATATACTAACATATGCAATGCATTAATATGTCAGTTTAACGTATTCTCGTGAAACGGTTCGTGTGATATCGTACGAAAAGTTTTGCACAATTTTTCGTGGATAATCCTACGAATGTCTCGAGAGATATGTCTCGAGAAGGGGACACAGGCATATTATGCCTCGAGACCGGTTTGAGCTGAATGTCCCACTGTGGGACTAGGCTCCAACACAAATAACGTTAGCTAGGCTAGAGAGCATAATCCAACAAACTTTTGTATTGATGTTTACACACGTTATTCACAGCAAGTTGAAGATAAAATGAACACAAAAAAATAGTTTAATTTAATCTGCACTCAAAATTACTTTATTGTGCTCTTTATTTCATACACACGTGGGACAAACCTTACAGACCCCTTGCTACCGACGCGTTTCGACTCTGCCTTCTGTGTTGTGTAAACATTGCGCTCCGCGAAGCTAGCCACCCGGAAGAAAGGTTGTTTGTTGTTGTGACGTCACGCTGATCGCTCCTATTGTCATACACTTAACAGCGCCGCCTAGTGACTCTTTGACGGCTCACCGTCTGGCCTACCTTCTCGAATTACTGGGGGTAGAAGAAAATGATTGTTCATTTACAAAATCCGAGAAAATGACGAAAGGGGTTTCCACAAATTCGGATCTTGTAGCGTTTGCCAGCCTGACTCCCATTTATCCTGTTTAAAGAATAGAATATTTGAGCTACTCCATTAAATAAACATGAATGAGTTGGATGGACACCCAGAGAAAAATACACAGCGTCCACAGCAACCGCCATAGCAACGATAGAACCCGTATAGGCTTCGCAATAACTTCGCAATAACTAATAAACTAAAGATCGTACATATTCAATAAACCACGATCGTGGCAGTAAAATGCACATCACTCGCTAGAAACGTTATCAGACCGCATTTTAATGGCCAAACTGTCTTAAAAATGTTGCGTTTTCCACTGAGAATAAAAAAAAAACGTCCGCCATTTTTTTACGACAGCCCCAGCCTAGGTCACGTGATCACAGCCTTCCACGATTATGTGGGTTACGTACGAATTGTAGTGCATTTAGGGAACTCTGGTTTCAAATCCACCTGCTGCCTTGTGGGTCGATGCCTCTTTAGGCAAAGGCTTGGAGACGGTAACTCTGCCGGTACCCGGAGAGGGTAAACCATGGCGGCTCCGCTCAGCCAACTTGACAGCGGTTCCGGCAGCCTTCTTTTTTTTCCGACCCGCATTCCGGGAACTCTGCCTCTGATTGGATAGTACTCGTTGCCTCCGTTGATTAGGTTGGTTAAGGTTAGGGTTAGGGTGGGGTTAGGGATAGGGTTAGCCAATCAGAGATAAGAGTAGGGGCGAGTCTTCCCGGAATCCAGGTGGGAAAAATAATAACGCGTTCCGGCAACCGGCAGCTCTGTTTGTCGACCCGGCAGCAGTTCCGGCAAAAAGCGACAGGATTCTTCTTCCGTCTCAGCTCCGCTGTGCCGCCGAGCAACGGAAAATCTTGCCAGGGGGCGCTATAGAGCACCAAATAGTGACGTCATCTAGGGCGCAGCAGCCTCACATTAACCTGTGTTCTTAAAAAAAATAACCTGTGTTCTTACTCGTTTCGGGTGAAGGCGTGTATACGTTAGTGCATTACTTTTCGTACGTTTTACTACGACCAGGGAATGAGAACAGCCCGGTCAACTGGGTCTTTATCTCGACGGAATATTATAGAATTTAAAACCCGTGGGCGGTCATTTAAGGTAGGAGTGAAATAGGGTCTTGTGTCTTCTTGCCATCCCTCTCCTTCTGTGCAAGTGTCCTTGCCTTAAAACTTCTGTTTTAAAAATCAGAAGGCAATCTGTGTGTGTGTGTGCGTGTGTGTGTGTGTCTATGTTGGGTTGTGAGTCTGTGTGTCTGTGGCTAATCCCGGGAGATTGAGAAAAGCCATTTTCATGTTGAAAACAGGTCGAGGGTTTTCCGTCCATTCGAGCATTTTCACATCATTTCCAGAGTTTGGCATCCACACCAAAATGCCAAATCAAATGAAAAAGAGCTTAAAGGACATACCGGAGTTTTTGCATTTTATAGCCCATTGAGTACAAACGGGGGATACTTTACATCGCCCCCTACCGTGTTCCACAGCCTGCTGAGGGGTTCCACATGTTTGAATGGGTTTTTCCCTACCTTCCACGCAGCCATTGGTTTCACTTCGTTTCAGCATGGTACGAAAATCAACTTGCAGAGGCTTGAACCTTGCTTGAGATAGGGAATCTGTCACAGTCAACATTTAGCTGCCTTTATTCTTTGTGAGAACCGTGTTGTCGTTGTGTAATAGTGCAGCTGAAAGTCCTGGAAAACGTCTCAACTCAGTCTGCATTTTCAGGAATCGGGAACATTTATTTGTCAAACGACGTATCTTTCCCCCCGGCCCACAGCAGTGCAACACAAAGGCAACACACACCCAGTCTACAAGAACACATATATCCAAACTACAAAAAAACCACAAAACGCATATATCCAACATAACCACACACAAAAATAAGAAATAAAAATGACTGTCCAAGAGAGTGAATGCCAGGGGGACTGTCGGAACTGCCGGTCTGCATGGGCTAGCAGTTAGCTTAGCCTGCCCCGTTTCCGCGTCCTCTCAGACCGCCCTCGGTGTTCCCTCTTTCGGGCACAGCTCCAGGCAGGGCCGTGGTCCCTGGGCCCACCGGACGAAGCAGACCAGGCTCCCCCAGCCGACACTGCATGGACGGTACCGGATGAGGCCGCCGCAAGCGTGAATTCGCGCCGCCATTGTCATTTTCATTTCCATTTTCAACTGTTGGAGAAAAAAAATTATTGTCGGATTTATCTGTGTAACTGTGGAAATGGCCAAAGTACTTTAACCCTAAATATATTGCTTATGCATAAATGTGGAATGTGTGTGTGTGTGCATTTGTTTGTTTTTCTTTGTGTGTGAGTTCACTTAACACAACAGCTAACCGCCTAGCCATTAAAAACATTTCTCATGAGGGTGATGACATATTTGTGGCATTTTGATGCTCAACATATGCAGCATGACCCCCAAATTTTACCCCTTCCTCAAGGACACCGTTGTCCCAAAATTCCTCAAGCCATCTCGCATTGTACACATTCTAATCAGGGCAAGTGTGTGTGTGGCGGTGGGGCTGGAACATTTAGAGTCTTGAACGTCCCCCTGCCTGAGTCCAGTTCACTTTGGGAATTAAAGGCCCAGGACTCCCACCCATGTATTCCATTAGACATGTCCCTACTGAGCCGTCTGCATGTGAATAACGAATAAATAAGATGACTGGTTGTGTAAAAACAACACAGATAGCACGATAATGCCACAGTGGCTTTGTTTTGACAGTGTTTCAAGTCATTGGGACCATCTGTGTTGGACGTCCCTGTGCACAAAACTAATGAATGTAAAAAAGGGAGATGGATGCTTCTTCCACGCCATCCTTCTCAGCAGGCTTTCTCCTGGAGGGTGGTGAACGTCCCTTTACTGCTGGACTCCAACAACTGAAAGCACTGCGATGGTTTACAAACTTTATAACCATTTATTATTCATGTCTCGCTCCATCTTTGTCTGCAGGCGGGAGGTGGGTTTTTATCAATATGATTCCCCCTCTAATTGTCTCAGTACTTCTTTTGGTCTTTTTCTAACTATTTCTATTGCTCCGTCTCTCTTTCTCTAGTCTCTTTCCGACACTATCACCCCCCCTCCTTCCTTCTCCTTATCTATATATATATATATATATATATATATATATATATATATATATACCGTATTTCCGCTTCCGGTGTGAGAAGATGGCGGCGCAAATTCACGTTTGCGGCGGCCTCACCCAGTACCGTCCATGCAGTGTCTTTGTCCACGTCTGTGTCTAAGTTTGGCTTCGCTGGATCGGCTGGGAGAGCTTGGTCTGCTGCATCCTGTGGGCCCAGGAACCACGTCCCTGCCTGGAGCTGTACCCAAAGAGGAAACACCGAGGGCGGTCTGACAGGATGCAGAAGCGGGGCAGGCTAAGCTAACTGCTAGCCCATGCAGACCGGCAGTTCCGATGGTGGCCGCCTAGCCTAGCCTTGACTGTGTTTTTAGTGTCGTGGTGTGGAGTGCAGGGAGGTGTGTCTAAGGTCTCTGGCTGGGAGAGCTGGCGTTGGATCGGCTGAGGGAGCTTGATCTGCTGCGTCCTGTAAGCCCAAAGACCATGGCGCTGACCGGAGCTGCGCCCGAAGAGGAAACACCGAGGGCGGTCTGGCAGGACGGGGGAGCGGGGGAGCGGGGCAGGCTAAGCTAACTGCTAGCCCATGCAGACCAGCAGTTCCACTAGTCTTCCTGGCTGGCGTTCGTTCTCCTGGACAGTGATTTTTTGTTTTCTAAAGTTTAGATATATGTGTTAGTTTGGATATGTGTGTTAGTTTGGATATGTGTGTTAGTTTGGATATATATGTTAGTTTGGATATATGTGTTAGTTTGGATATATGTGTGTACTTGTAGTTTTCGGATGTGTTGTTGTCTTTGTGTTGCACTGCTGTGGGCTGGGAGAAACCATGTTTCATTTCATTTCATGTGCGCAAGTGCATGAAATGAAATGACAAAGTGTTTCTGGTTCTGATTCTGATTCGGGGAAGCGCGTGATGATGAGCGTGGAAAAGGGCGTCCAGAACCCTGAGCAAACCTGTACTGAACCGACACCATCAGCACAAGACGGCAGGGCCAAATTACCACGACGTTTAAAACATGGCCTCGTGTTTTAAGGAAATCAGTGTTCAGAACTTTTCTAGCCACTTATGCGCTCCACAATCCAGTCTAAACTTCAGCTCACTTTTGTGTGTCTCCTCTGAGGTAACAAGTTGTAATTTCTTCTAAAGCACAATTGGTGTTCATAACAAGAAGTCTGCGCCTTCACAAAGCTGTTATCAAAATATGTGAAACAAAGGTTTTATGCAAATGCATGCTGTTCCTAAGTAGCCAGGCTTCAACTGTAAAACTAAAGCGAAAATCCGTGATTTCCCTGATCTGTTCCCCCGCTGGCAGCAAGAACTGCAAACCAGGTGTGGCGGCCATTGTGGCTGGTGTGCCGTCAGTAAACCTTTGTAAACATGGCCTCCTCGGCCCAAAGCTAACGCAGGCTATCCAGTGTATTGCAAACTACATCCAACTGTATGGCAACCCTGCTGTGACGTCATACTGACCCGTCCAGCAGAAGCATCGCCACATTGTCTTCCCACTTCATGAGCACGTGAGTTTGCATGCCCCCCCCCCGTGTCTGCGGTGGGTTTTCTGCGGGTGCTCCGGTTTCTCCCGCCATCAAAAAGACATGCATGTTAGGGTTAATACTCCTGTCTGTCTGTGCCCCTGAACAAGGCACGGCAAGACAGACTGGAGTTGGTCCCTGGGTGCTGCACGGCGGTGCCCGCTGCTGCTAGCTACACAGCTAGGACGGGTTACATGCAGAGAGGAAGTCCCCTACGGGGATCAATAAAGTATACTGAAAGAAATAAATATTTTTTTCAAGCCTTCTTCCTGTTTGAGTCGGAACATGTTTGCCGCTGCACCGGTTTTCATCCTGCCTGCTTAAAAGTCTCAGCAGCGGTATGCGGAGATTACGAAGAGCCCCGTTAGTATTATGCTGCCTGACTCTTCGGTCGGGAAAAATAAGATGATGATTTATTCATGGTGAAAAATCCCGGATTTCCGCTTTAATGGGATGTCGTGTATAGCCCACTCATTCACTGGGTTTTCCTGGTTTTACTTTACAGGACTCATTGTTGACCTCTGTTATTCATTGTAGAATGGCCATGACTTAAGACCCATGCCGTTCACTTCCGCTTAGTTCATACATGGGCGCGCGCATTTCCTCGGGTTTGCATGCACGTATGCGTGCAGACTAGTGCGCGTGACCTTGGACAGCACTCTCAGGCGTCCAGTCCACATCCAGCCTCAGGTCAGGTGTCCAGCCCCTGTCCAGCTTCAGGTCAGGTGTCCAGTCCACATCCAGCGTCAGGTCATGCATCCAGAACAGGTGGACAGTCCAGATCCAGCTTCAAGTCAGTAGTCCAGTCCATGTCCATTCTCAAGTCAGGTGGACAGTCCACGTCCAGCTTCAGGTCAGGCGTCCAGTCCACGTCCAACTTCAGGTCAGGCGTCCAGAACAGCTGGATAGTCCAGATCCAGCTTCATGTCAGGCATCCAGTCCACGTCCAGCCTCAGGTCAGGCATCCAGTCCGCGTCCAACCTCAGGTCAGGCGTCCAGTCCATGTCCAGCCTCAGGTCAGGCGTCCAGTCCATGTCCAGCCTCAGGTCAGGCGTCCAGTCCACGTTCAGCTTCAAGTCAGGCGTCTGGGACAGGTGGACAGTCCATGCCCAGCCTCAGGTCAGGTGTCCAGTCCACATCCAGCCTCCGGACGGGCGTCCAGTCGGTGTCCAGCTTCATGTCCAGGACAGGTAGACAGTCCACGTCCAGCCTCAGGTCAGGTGGGCAGTCCGCAGAGGCAGGTTGGCGTGTCGGGAAGGGGGGGGCTGACCCAGACCCAGACCCGCGGCCAAAAGCCAGGAGGAGTAAAGAGACGGAGATGGGCTACATAGATACGGTCGCCTCGGTCGCAACGTCCGATGGCGATTCCAGCTGAGAAAACAGAAAAACCAAAGAGCGCCATAAACCTGAGGGTGTGCAGAAATGTGAGGGTCTGGCAAGAGGTCAGCCCCCCCCACCACCACCACCACCGCGTCTAATTCAATTTCACCAACTGTAAGAAAACACGCGGGCTCGCTCGGCGGAGCTGCCCCTGTATGCAGGCTGTGAGGGACTCGGTATGGTCGTGACCGTCCGTGTCCACGGAGGAGTCGTGTCTGGTGCGGCGGCTGTGTAGGAGTCGATCTGAAGGGGCCGGTGGGGGGGAGGGGAGGGGAGGGGGGGAGTCCGCTCGACGCGCAACGCGTCGCTGGCGCAGGCCGGTAATGGCGGTGCATGGGCAGCGCCGGTGGTCTGGTCGGGTCTGGTAAAGACATTAGCGCAACGCTGCTGCGGGGGAACGGGGAGGCGCACAGACAGCGCTCCCTTCTCTAAATAAACATTAGTCTTAAAAAGTTTGGCCCCTCGACCCCGGCCCGATCACGTTTCACCCCGCCTAGTAAACTTCCAACTCATCGCGAGGTTTTTCACGGCTTTTGGAAAACACACTTTCACAGTGGAAAAGATATTGGATGTCAGCCTCGGCCAAGCCCCTCTTCCCTCCGTCTGCAGGTATTCCTCCCGCGCCCGGCCCCTGCCTTGCTCAACTGACTGGCGTCGGGAGAGGAACCGTGCAGCCCTCACGTAAAGCACATAAAGCGCGTAATGTCCGTGTGCGCCACGGCTGGATTAATTAATATGCATGACCGGAAGTGAAAACTTGCTGTTTTCCCGCGACGCCTTCGCTTTACACATTCTACTGCACTGCTGAATCAGTCTGGGATTATAATCCCTACACTCGAAGCACATCAGATATAATGGATAATAATCATAATAATAATAATACATTATTATTTTTACTATTATTATTATTATTGTTGTTGTTACTACTACTACTGCTACTACTACTAATAACAATAATAATATTGATAAATTATTATTTTTACTATTATTATTAATAATGATAATAATTGTTATTATTATTATGATCATTATTATGATAATTATTACTACTATTATTATTATCATTATTATGATTATTATAATTATTATTATTATTATCATTATTATTGTAATACGCATACCCTGATGTAAATACTAGTATGTTTCCGTGTTTTCACATTGAAACTTACTTTACTATTTAACTATTTTATCTTAATTAATTGTATCGTTAAGGAAGCGACATCTGGGCAGGGAGACGCACGCCAGGTGTGTTTTAACGCACGCCAGCTGTGTTTTAAGACTAATCGAGGAACGCGCTGCGGCGCGGCGTGCCGTGCGTTGGATCCACGCGCACATCCACCGACCGATCAGAGGTGGCGGTGCTGAGGAGGCTGCGGGACCGGGCCTGTGTTTCCACACGGCGCATCACAGACACCGTCAGGACTTTATAGGCTACCTTCCCATTCCACGTCAGTCCGGTCTGTGAGCCAGCCATTAGCATCGAAAAAAGTAGAAACAAAGTAAAAAAGCTGGTGCATGGGGGGGTGCCAATGTGTGTGTGTGTGTGTGTGTGTGTGTGTGTGTGTGTGTGTGTGTGTGTGTGTGTGTGTGTATATAGAGAGAGAGTGAGAGCGAGAGAGAGACATTGACAATTGACAGCTGACTGACATCATCGTGATTCTGACATGAAATTGGCATGATTGAATCATCGTGATTGACAGCTGGTGAAGCTCGCGGCATGAAACAGGCTGTAGTGTCTCATGCAGAGTGTGCTGGACTCTGGATTGTGTTGCTCCTTATTTGTTGAGCACTTTCCCTGCCGCTGAGTGGTTCTTTAAACAACGATTTATTTATTTATTTATTTATTTATTTATTTATTTGTTTGTTTGTTTGTTTGTTTGTTTGTTTGTTTATTGCCTGTCCGGCGGGATGTCATGTGACTGCGTATGAACAGCGCGCGCCGCTGCTAAGGTCATGTCGCGTGGTATCACGGCGCGTTTTTGCGTCACGCGTGTCGTCGAACCGCCGCGCGGCGCTGGTCAATGAAGGTGTGCCGGTTATCGTGGGGGGGCGAGAGGAGGGGGAGGAGCTGGGTGAGGTCCGGATGTGATGTCACGGTCAGGTGCGGTGTCTGCCGGGAAAAAAAAGAAGAAGAAGCTGTTTGACGTGCGGAGCCGCCGCCGTTACGGCGCGTGACGCGGGCGGAGAAGGAGAGGTGACGTCTGCGGGGAAAACGGCGCGGGGGGATGACACGCAAAGAAAAGGAAAAAGAGAGAGAGAGGAAAGAGAAGAGAAGGCGCCGTGATAGCAGGCGACGCGGCCTTAGCAGCGATGCGTGGTATTTACGGCTCATGTCGTGACTCCGGGCTGGCTCAGCCGTGCGTAAGGAACAGCTGAGCCTTTCCTTTGGATCGGTCTGCTTCCTCTTCCATGCGTCACGACGCAAACCGACCACAATTCCAAAGGGAGGAGTGTCCTCTCAATTAGACTGACAGACAGACAGACAGGCGAGATGGCTGGGTTTCCATGGAGATAATCATCTTCTTAAAACGAGAGGGGGCCAAAAAATGTTTTTAAAAAAATCACCCGGCGTCGTCTCCCCCGCACGTCCCGGCATGTGTGCGTGCTTTACGACTGCACCCGTGGAAACACACACACACACACACACACACACACACACACACACACACACACACACACACACACACACACACACACACACACACACACACACACACACAACCACACAGACACACACGTATAGGCACACGCACACATTTCCAAAATAGGGCTGGGGACGGTGGGAGTACATCACCTGCTATCATGTTCTGGTGATGGTTGCAGGCTGAAAGCCACGCGGTCACGAATCCCCCCTGGCCGCGCGCTCCGTGTGTGGGATGCCGCCCCTCCGTGCAGCAGGTGTGCGTGTAGTGTGTCCGAGTCGACGGGGCGAAGATCTTCCAAAGTTAATATTGTGTTTCCAGAGATGATGGGAGTTCACTGTCCGGGCTTTATTTACACATTCTAAATTAATTAAGCGGAGGATTCCTCTGTCTGTTGCAAAAACACCGCGGCTGCAGCGAGGCGGGGAGCCGCGAGGGGGGAGGCTCGTGATTTATAGCGGCGGTGCGGGGCCACGGCTCGCCTCTCCTCCAGGCCGGGGAGCCAGGGGACCGGCCCGGCGCATTCCACCGCGCTCTGTGGGGGCGAGCGGTCTCATCCACAGCACACGCACCCACCCGCACGCACGCACGCACACGCACGCACACACAGATACACCCACGATGCACAAAGGTGCGTGATTACACGAACTGACGCGCACACGCACACACACGCACGCACACAGAAAGAAAGAAAGGAAGGAAGGAAGAAAAGGAAGGATATGTGTGTTTTCAGCAACTAATATAAGCACCAGCCCGGTACACCCATCAAGGTTGATGGTTGACGTGAAAGAGCTGCAGCCTCTGACTATTTCTCCCACATTTGTTCTCATGGAAGTGTGTGTGTGTATGCGTGCGTGCGTGCGTGGGTACGTGCGTCAGTTCGTGTGATTCCCCACCTTTGTGCATCGTGTGCGTGCGTGCGTGCGTGCGTGCGTCAGTTCGTGTGATTACGCACCTTTGTGCATCGTGAGTGTATCTGTGTGTGTGTGTGTGTGTGTGTCTGTGTCTGTGTGTGTGTCTGTGTGTGTGTCTGTGTGTCTGTGTGTGTGTATGTGTGTGTCTGTGTGTGTGCGTGCGTGCGTGCGTCAGTTCGTGTGATTACGCACCTTTGTGCATCGTGAGTGTATCTGTATCTGTGTGTGTGTGTCTGTGTCTGTGTGTGTGTCTGTGTCTGTGTGTGTGTCTGTGTGTGTCTGTGTGTCTGTGTGTGTGTGTGCGTGCGTGCGTGCGTGCATGCGCGCGCGGGTATGGAGTGAAAGTAATGTAGCAGCAGTCGCGTTTGCCAGGAGTACACCCCCTTCACCTCCCTGCCAGGAGCCTCCTCCGTGCGCGCACCCTTTCGCACCCATCATCGTCTGACTGCGTGTCTGAATCGGCTCCACTGAAACCAGTCGGTGTGTATTTGTGTGTGTTTGTGTGTGTTTGTAACTGGCCACTGGAGATTGTGTACGTCTAATTTGACACGCGACTGGAGAGGACGTCTCATTCTCACCATTTAGTTGGTACACATTTAGATCTTATCACGAGCAGCCAAATACCGCAAAAATAGATATTTTGTTCGTAATAAATCCATCTGGTGGCTTTGTGACTGCAGTGGTTGCTCCAAATGACCAAATAATGAAGCACAGTAAATTATTGTGAATCAAAAAAGACAGATATTATTAATAATTTGAGAAATATAATAACCAGTTTCATATAGAATATAACACGACTCGAAAATAAATAATAATACAATATAACAACATATTGTATGATATTATATTATATTATATTATATTACATTACATTATATTATATAATTTGAATGAGATGTGTTGAGTTTTGCAGTGGTCATGATACTTACTCAGTTTGATAATCATCGTCCAGGCCTTGATTCTCAGGACCTGTCTGTCTTTTCACTGTGCTGGTCAGTCTTGGACATGACGTCATAATATGACGTGTAGGTACAAATGACCTCTCTCAAACACACACACACACACACACACACACACACACACACACACACGATGCGCAAAGGTGCATAATCACACGAACTGACGCGCACACACACACACACACACACACACACACACACACACACACACACACACACACACACACACAAACACACACACAAACAGCTTGCGCTGGCATATCCGTCCATCCTCGTCACGTCATCATCGGCACGGCGTCTCCTGTCCCGCGTGTCCTTCAGGACGGGGTGGTGGGCCTGAAAGACGCATCGATTAGCGATGGGACCTCCTTAGCACAGCAGAGACGGGGCTGGATATGAGAGGTTTAAGCTGCAACGATTTCACGTCACCCCCGCCACCCCCCCCCCCGCTCCGCCTGCACACGTCTATCCACCCACCGCTGTGTGCGGACGCTGCAGCCTGCGCGCGTTAAGGTGCACACGATGCTGCACATTGTAGTTACACAGCAACTCTTCCCCACACCTCAACGAAAAACCGAGAAGAAGAAAAGAAAAAAATCCCAGTGGCCAAAAAATAAATTAAAAAAAGGCAAATGCAAATAAATCCGCAGTTGTTGTGGAACAGAATAAGTGCGCAGAATAAATGGTGCGTAAACAGGCTCACGCCCATTCAGCAATAGAGCGTATGGAAGTGGTTATATGGATTATAGGAACGGGAATTGACTTATTTTCATACATGTGTTGTGGTGACTGCGAAGCCACCTAACTGCCACTTTATATAACAATGTTGTTTTTTTTTTCTTCTTTTTTAATTTGCTTTTTAAACGTCTTTTAGCAGAACACCCGTGGATGTGTCCATGCGTAATGAAGACGTGTTTTGATCTGGGACACTGTGGGTGGTCTGGATTGACAACCGCGCTGCAACGCTGCATCAAAAAAAGAAGAAGAAAAAAACGAGCAACTCTATAAAGTCAGCAAACAGTTTAAACGACTGATGAAATAAAGCGCGTGAAGAAGAAGGACGCACATCTGAGAGAACTGCGCCCTATTTGAGCCTTTACAGTTCATCCATGCTCTGCTCCCCTTTTACGCACGGAGGTTGGAAGGTGTGTTCTGGTCCTCGGTATAATCTCGTCCTCAGTAGAACCTGGTCCTCAGTAGAACCTGGTCCTCGGTAGAACCTGGTCCTGCATCAACACTTGTTGTGCACAGCCCGTAAATTCATACAGACCTAATTCATTTAAAGCAAAGCACGTTTGGCTGAACGTTGCAAATTAAACGGTCGCCCAAGGCACGCGCGCGTGTGTGAGAGAGAGGAGGGGGAGAAAGAGAGAGAGAGAGAGAAGAGAGAGAGAGTCCTTTGCTGTTTTAATTTTCCCG